>NW_017535708.1:389416-414598 GCF_001853355.1 Bactrocera latifrons | reverse complement strand
CTACCAAAGAAGAAAAGTCCAAGCTATAAAGTTCCTGATAGATTGATTTACTAAGAGAATAAAAGTCTGTTTGTAATTTAAGTTTGTAAATAAATTTGACTAAATAATTTGTAACTTAGAAATGTCTTTCATTGATTGTTATAAAAATGTAGTAGTGGAAAACATAAGTCTTGGTTTTGAATTTCTGAGGTCTTGAATTAAGTTTCGAAAAGGAGAGGAGGCTACTTCAGTCATAGCATGAATGAGAACCGCCATAGCCAACACTTAGCATCCATATATAAGGGGGAACCATTTTAAGGTTCCCTACCTTTTTAAAGAGGCGGATTGATATCATACGAACTTGATGATCAAACGGTGCCGAATCGCCTTTCCACGGTCTTCATGTATTATCCAATAATGAATGATGGGTCGCAAGAGGGGTGATGGATGGTGTTGTGAATAGTACGCGCAGTAGTGCGATTATGTTCACCATAAATTGAACGAATACATCCCTTTACAGAACGTAAATTTTCGAAATAAAGTTCAACGATTTATAGACGTTGCATGACAGCTTGACACTGCTCACGCGTGATCTGTCAAAAACAAGACTATTGAAAAAGTACCTCCACTTGGATCACCCGTTATAGCCTAGCTGAGAATTTTAAAAACCCTAAAAGACCTGAATATTTTGCAAAAACGACATCGAGTAGATGTTCCAAAAGAGGCGCCTAGTTCCCTACATTCAACAAATGAATTATTTCTGGTGAGRAGGCGCAAGTTTATGAATATAGCGTCTAAACTGTCCAGAAATCTGCTGAATGACGCTCCAAAAATGAGTCGAAACCGAAAACTAAAATTCGCAGAAGGTACTGAAGGCTATCCTAGCCGAGGCTTATAACAAGTGTATGACATGTATTGGCTCAGTCTATTTTGAAGGTGATAATAAATAYTTGTATTGACTTAACAYGTTAACTTTTCCRRAACTAACCAACGACATCGCGTACAAAATCTTGTAATTTCTTACAAAGAAAGGCAGAGATATAATAATATTTTCTCTCAATTGCACTCTCATTTTCATCTCCACCTTCTCGTACTTGCTAACACACTCTCGCAAAATACTAGTTTCAAATAGGGGATGATTATGATATTTCAGATAATTCGTCAGATATTCTTCTCTGTGCTGGCAGATTTTTTTAAATTCATATAGTTCATATGTAGTTCTGGAATTCACTAGAACTTTTCTACTTTTAATGAAACTATGAAAAAAAAATATAATTGTTTAAACATTTAGAAACAAATAAATCGAGTTTGTAGCTTAAGTCTTTTGTTTCAATGAGACAAAAGCTCACACAATACTACCGGAGAAAAATGTTCATGGCGCCGGAAGTGCTTGAATCAAAAACAAAAAAAATGTTACATGCTTTCTCTCATAGAGAATTGGAAATAATTTGGAAATATCGCAACAACCTGATTCAGTGCTTATASAAAGATTTCCATCTATCGAAAATAAGGAAATTCGCAAAATCTGCTGAATTTCAATGTAACCTTTTTTACTGAAGAAAAATAACGTTGTATATTAATTTTTTATTAAATAAAGACGACAATATATTTTTTATATATTTAAAATTTGGCTTTGAAGGTGTTACTTATTTATGTACATAAATCGCCTATACTAGTATGACAATTTAGAATTGTTCCGAAATTCTACAAATTGAGAGAAGTGAAGTTTGGATTTGGCGACTCATGTTAATCCTTAAATATAAAATCTTAAAAAACATTTCACGGCAAAGTAAAAAAGTATGCAAGTAAATATTTCTTAAAAAATCATAAAGTCTTTAAAATACAACGTTACTAACGTTCGTAAATAAACTTCGCAAGCTTCATCTGTGAAAAGCTCACACTTCATTGCTTCTCGTGAGTCCTTGGCCAAAAACAATACTGTAACGATACGCTGGGACCTACATACATACATATTCGCCAGAAAATAAAAAAAGAACCTGAAAAGTCCGTGGTTTTTCAAGATATGCAAATGATAATCGGTAAAAAGGCTAAAGGCTATCCCAAAAGTCGAGTTTGAGAAGCGGTTGAACGATTGGAGGAATCTCTTTCATTATAGCACGATATCGAATGGCGACTATTTTGAATGCGACAACATTAATGTGGATAAATATACCTTCCAAAATAAGTTATTTTTGGAACACAACTCCTTTAAAAATATTTAATGTACATATGTACATATGTATTTAAACTCTATAATTCGTAAAATAATAAAGGCAGTGGTGGTTTTGGGCAATTTCCTTATTTGGACATAATAAGGGTTGATAGTATTMTACAATATATGTATATACGTCTGTAGTAGATAGACAAGCACAATTATAGACTCATAGAATGAACGTACATGTATAAGCATGAATGTATGTACATATTGTCACTTAAAATGCAAACGATTCACTATATCATATTACATACTTATGATATAAAAGAAAAATGTCAGCTGGCGCTGTCAGTATATAACCATTTTATAACCACAATTCAAATTTTTTTTCAATATGATTCATTTCTATTTTATCGATTTTCCTTCGCCTGTAAAGTTATGAAAAGTTATTTAACGTTATTTTGCATTTTAGGTGATGATATATACAATACATACTACRTACATATGTGTTTTATATTTAGCATGGCAAATTACCTTGTAATTAACCGAGTTTCAATATTGTGATAATTTAGTTCTCGATGAAACTAATAATTATTAAATATTTACAAAATCAAAATTTAAATCCCAAATATTATCAGAAAACATTAACATACATACATAAGTACTACAAATGAGAGTTTATGGTGTATCTGGAAATGTAATTTTCACAACTTTTGTAGTAGTCGAAGCATCAGGTAGTAAACAAAATATGTATGTATGTATAATACAAAACTTCTGTTACAGGCACTGTTTGCTAATGTCTAAAGTTAATGACAATGTACGCCCACGTACATACCTACATAATTATTCTTGACAAATTCTGCTATCAATTTTTTCTTCTCGGGAAAGTCAACATACATATCACATAATTAACATTTTTATTTCCAGTCCGGAATGCCAGTGACATTTCTGTCGATCATACAGTGAGGGAACTTTCGAGTAAGTTCTGGAARTTAGAAATATGCATTGTTTAAAAACATCTACATACTTCATACATGGTYATACTTAAATTATGGCTCACAATTTTCTACATTTGTATATATTTTGGTCTCTCTAAATGTTAATTTTGCAATAACAAAGTCCAAAGTATTTATATATGTATGTATTTCTGTATCATTTGTCCCATTAAACTAACTGTGCTCAAATTTGTAGCTTTGCATACACAATATGTACATTTGTACAAATATATGTACGTGAGTGAAGAAAGAGGGTCTGTTGGCCGGCTAACATTTGCGTAAAACAATTCATTTAATTTTGCGCTTTAACCTTTCGTGCTTTTATAGAAATTTCTTGAAAATGTTCGAAAGTTCTGGTCAAACAAWCTGTATCAAAGAGCGCACACTCGTCAAGTGAGAGAGTGGAGACRCATACATRCATACATACATACCATACTTGGATAACGTSGCTGCAATCTCTCGGCACGACGGAATTGTTGCTCCGCCAGCTGTGAGTATAAATACGCCGGCATTTGCGATTAGCGGCATAGTTGAATTTCAAACAAGCTACAATAAAGCGTTGAASAAGCGCACAAAAAACCTCAAACAAAATCTAAAACTAATTTCTTTATTAAAAACAAAGCGAAAAAACTGTTTTTAGACTTTCCTGTTACTTTGAAGTGAATAAACTCAATACAAAAGTTAAAATGTCGTCTCTACCATTGATCTTGAGCTTGGCTGATGATTTGAGCCGCTTAACGCCATTCTACGAACCAGTGTTTTACACTCAGTGGCCTGCAATCACAACTTCTCAAAGTGGTCGTTTGCGCAAATTGAATAAAGATTTACCACTAGCCACTATTGGAAAGGATGGCTTCCAAGCCAGTATGGATGTACAACAGTTCAAGCCGAGTGAGTTGACTGTGAAAGTGGTTGATGATCACATTGTGGTCGAGGGTAAACACGAGGAACGAGAAGATGACCATGGTTACATCTCACGACACTTTGTTCGTCGCTATGCTTTGCCAAAAGGATTCGAGGCCGATAAAGTGGTTTCCACGTTGTCTTCGGATGGCGTATTAACAGTTAGTGTGCCAAAGCCGGCCATCGAGGATAAGTCCAATGAGCGTGTGGTTCAAATTCAACAAACTGGACCAGCACATTTGAATGTGAAGGAGAATCCCAAAGAAACTACACAAGAAGAGAAGCCAAAAGCTTAAAAGTGAAGCATTGATTACCCTCAGTCCCTCACTATTTCTTTACTTCACACGATTTTGTGTTCAGTATTTATAAGTGTTAATTAATTCCTAGGAGAAGAAAAGTCTGTCTAAAATTTAATTTTGAAAATAAATTATTATTTAAAACAAAAAAATTTATATATTTTTTTGCTTTATTTACTTTCTTTGGTGTTTTGTAACGGTGCTCAATTATGCCGTAAAGTTGTGTATATGTATATACTGTATGGGTAGTAACTCAGATATGTATGTATCTTTTGTTACATCTATACAAATGTTGGTTGGGTAAGGTAGAAAGTGGAGATGTGCCGTATATCGATAATTGTATAAATATTAGCGTGGAGTGATTTTTTATAACTCTGCATTTCACCAAAACTGCTTTTTGGTCCAGGAAAAAAATATAATTTCTGAGTCAAATTGTGTGAATTTTGAAGAAATTTTTAAGTTAGGGAATATTCGAGTATATGCTAAGTACATATCTGCATAAAAATAACTCCCTATTGGAGTTGTAATATTTTGACCAGTTTTACCAAAACTTYGATCTCTCTCTTTGACATAGTAACTCTGAGCTTAGGGTAACTTTATTTTGACGCAATATGTTATATTTYAATCCCTCAATTTAGGGTTGTGTCATACCTAATGTCTCAATCTGTTAACATGTATGACATTTTACAAATAATACGATGTTAAAGCGGCCTTAGTTGGGTTAAGATGACTAATTTTAAGTAGAGAATCCAGTCTAATTACAGACACTGACGTACTGAAGAGCTCGGAACCTTTGAAGATCTGAGATAACATGGTTGATTCATTCTTGAGCTTCTCTGCTCAGATTTTTGAACACATTTTCCAATTAATTCAAACTTGACGATATGAATAATTCAATAGACTCACTTTTTGGATGTGACTGTGTCCATTTTCCTCATTTCTGATAAGTATCTCCACTGTTTTGAAACCAATTTTGTTCGTAACATTCCCATCTCTGATAAGCATCTCTACTGTTTTGAAACCAATTTGGTTCTTAACATGCCCATAAACCCCCATTGTCACCGTCTGAAATCGGTTAACAATCTCGCCTACTTCGAATATACATATGTAYGTATATGTATAAGGCTTTTTGAAGTCGAACTAAACTAGGCCCTAAACCAGATGACGGATTGCGTTGATTTTTACCTGATAAATATGTACATACTTTTGTATGTATATGTATCTGTACCTACATAGACATATTGGCGCGCAAAAAACTCTCAACAACATTTGAGAATAAAATGGATATGTGAGTTATTCTAGTACATAAATCTATGTATGTATGTACATATAAAATTTCTATCTAGAATATTCTATGTATGTATGTACAACATGTACATATGTATGTATGCAACATGTATGGAAGTATGTATGCAATATTATGTACAACATAAAAAATCATCAGAAATCAGAACTCCGTTTATAGATGATAACATACATACATACATTCATATACATACATATGTATGTATACAGGTATACATAATAGGTTCTCCAGATCCAGTTGTCTAATTGAAGTACTTTTACATTTATTTCGGGGGTAAATTTGTGCTTACGTGACCAAAAGCACAAATTCGCATATGTATGTATGTACATATCTTCTTTGCCGAAATGCTTGTACCGCCAAATTGAAATAAAAAAAGTTCATTAAATGTATGTATGTATGTATGTATATAAGAGTGTTTGATTGCATCTACATATGTGTTTAGATTCCGGTTCTTCTCTTAAATTCAACACTGAGAAACACTTCGGAAGGAAAGAAGCAGCAAATTTGGAGTTGCTTAAAATATTTATGTACATACATACTTACATACATGTTTACAAAGAAGGTCGTCAAAAGATTTCAACCCAATGATCCAGCAGTTTCGGTGAAATTTTCCTTACCGTCTCTGAAAACAACGTTTCAAGAAAAGCACTAAAATTCTTACAAATACGCTAATATGTACATACATATGTATGTAAATATCTCCGAAATTATTTGGCGGATTAACTGCATACAGACATACACACATATGTATGTGTAAACATATACATATTCCTTATACATATATGTACATATTTATACATACATATGTATGTCAATGCATAACAATACAAATTTTTAAAATCTATTAAAAACTTGTCTTTCCTTTTGATACATAACTGACGATTTTCAAATACTTCAAATCCTTGTTTTGTTATTTTATGATGACAAAGTTCTAACTCAACAACAGCTGATCCATTTTGACACTTTATTAACAATTTCCAGCACGAGTTTGTTGGCACTTCTGAAGAAATATATACATACTTTCTAGTATATTCTGGTAAAATCATGGCTTCTGACTTGTTATGGAAGAAAATAAAATTGTGTAGAGTACATTAATTAGATTAATTATATTTTTTATGTATTTTTTAGATGTACACACATCTTTAACTACATTACTATGTATAAGTTTGTCGTATTTTAATTCTTCACATAGACTCATAAATGCACATATACGTAGTATATTTAAAAATATTTTCTTTATCAAAAAACCGGCAATATTTGCAAAGAGATTTGAAAGGTAAATCGCTAAAAATGAGGAGCACTGAGTAAAATTTTCTCTTTGACTCTCACATAACAACCATTTGTGCTCTTTCGTCAGCAGTAAGCTTATCATATACATATATACGTTCAGTATACAAGTGCAAAGAGTTTTGCTTTGGCACACAAAGAAATTTGGTTGACGCACACAATTGGAAAAATGTAGAAATGTATAGAAAACTGGAGAATCTTCGCTGGTGAGTTGAGCAATGCGCTCTTTCCTTCGTCAGCGGGTATAAAAGCAGCAACAGTTCCTCGTTCCCCTCAGTTGAAAATAAAAAGTCAAAGAGTAAATTTGCATTTAGCAAAGCGAAGTGAAAACCAAAAGAAGTTTTTAACTTTTGTCTTAAATTCAAAAAATCTTGAATATTAATATTTTTGTTTGATTGCAAAGAAATACATAACAAATTCAAAGAAAAATGGCAATTGTTCCACTATTAGCAAACTTGGCTCGTGAACTTGATACTGAATATAGAGACTTGGAGCACTACTGGGACGATGATTTCGGTTTCGGTTTACATCCAATGGAAATTTTCCGACCGTCGCGTCATGGCCATTCGTTAATGCTACAACCACGTCGTCGCCATTATCCATATGATCGTGCACAAGTGTTGGCGCGACGTGCCGCACGTTTGGGCAAGGATACGGCTGAATGTTCATCGTTAATACCCATTGTCGGCAAAGATGGCTTCCAAGTGTGCATGGATGTGTCACAGTTTAAGCCTAACGAATTGACCGTTAAAACCGTGGACAAGACAGTTATTGTGGAGGGTAAACATGAGGAACGTGAAGATGACCATGGCATGATACAGCGACATTTCATACGCAAATATACACTGCCGAAGGATTACGATCCAAAAGATGTAGTGTCTACAATTTCATCGGATGGTGTACTAACAGTGAAAGCACCGCCACCACCAAGTAAGGCTATTAAAGCGAACGAACGCATCGTACAGATACAACAGACGGGGCCGGCTCATTTGAGCGTAAAAGCACCAGAGGAAACAAACAGCGATGGCAAGGCGAAGGAGAATAACGAAAAGAAGTCTGGAAAATAAGTGAATGTATATGTGCAGAAGAAGTTGCGTTACAAAAGCACTATATAAAAAATCATCACACAATTCATTGTCAAGATTTCTGGCCGTTGCCATCCATTTAGAATAAGTTGACTGAAAGCTATCCATCACTTCAACATTTAATGTTTCAGTATTGTATAATAAACTAAAGATGAATTCTTTGTGTTTTTTCCTTTTGTAATTTTACAAAATTTTCGGTGACTACTGTGTAGTAAATACTATGAGAAGCACTCGTTTGTAACCGGTTTTGTCAAATAAATATTTTGTACGTTTTAAGAAATTAAAAGTTGGTATTTCTTTCTATTTTTATGTACATATGTATATTTATAAGTCTCATCATCGTCTAGACAATAGTTGCCACAAAGCTGAGACGAGGTTTTAATTGATAAATGCAAAGCGCTATGTTGCAGTTCCTCAAGATGGAACTTCTTTTGAAAAAAAATCGTAGTGATCTACAGAGAATTGATTTTTTTTTATATTAACCTTAATAGTTAATACATCAAAACTCGAAACTAAATTATTTTATGACAATGGATGTCGCAATCTTGTATTTAGCATTGTTGTTTCCAATTGTTTCTTATTTAATTTTGCTGCTACTATTTCCACATTGGTCAACAACTGCGCAATCTTCAGATGTTCGTCTCATTCATAWATATTTCGGAGGGTTTCCGATTTTTTTTTAATTTCGTTCGTAAATCAGTTGGTTGTTGTTGTAAAAATTATCTAAACCCACTTTGGGTGGGAATGGCGCAAGTTAATCGTCATCGAAAGCACCAAACGGTAGGGTAAATATGCTGTTTTCAGGGAGTCGGACCATGGAGGAAGGGATTTAAGATGAATTGGTTTTATGTGGTTTCCAAAGAGGTAAAAAGGAGCGCGTTGCCACCACAGCCACCACCGTTGTGTGATACAGGAATACACCAATTCTATCCGGCAATGCTTGTTATTTTAGCGATATAACTCTGCTTGGATTGATATGGAAGCCAGTCGCTTTTAATCTCTTTTTTATACCTTGAGCAGGATATATTAAGTTTTCCAAAAAGTTTGTAACACCCAGAAGAAACCAAAGAGACGTTATAAAGTATTTACATATACAAGTGACCAGCATGACTAGCTGAATCGGTTTAGTCATGTCCTTAGAATTGCCTGTTGTATATACATGAACTAGTCCCCCAGTATTTAAGAAATCGTTTGGAAATTCTGCAGACGTTCTGTTTTCTCCATAAAGTTGCCATACAAACTGACTAATCAAGCACAAGTCCTTGTAAGGAAAACTTTTTTATTTGACAATATATTCACAAAAATTTGGTTGGTACTCAAGGCTTCGCTACTATCCTCGAACTTATTGTTGTGATCGGACAACTATAGCATGACTACATAATTACTTCATATCTGCCTATACTTGCCCAAACAGTTAAGAATCAAATAAAATCATCACCAAAGTAAAAATACAACAACCATATACTTGTAATTAAGTTATTCTTTTTTATTTTACACAAAAAATGTTTAAAATTTTTTGCTTTTAAAATTACATTAATAATATAGATATAATTTTACATAGTTTTCCATAGTATGCGATTTATACATACTTAAATTTGTAATATGTAAATGTAATATAATTATCAATTAAATTAATTACAAAATTCCATTTGCTTATGATTTTATACCAGTATTTTGTATACATACTGTACAGAAATCGGAAATGAGAAATAAAGAAGTTCATATACATACATATATTTATATAATTAAGTAAATAAGCTAATAATGTATAGTATTATTACTCGAGGCAGGCGCATTAAATAGAGGAGGAAGAAATTGGCAATTTGAAAAGGTTATTGTGAACAGGTGTTGTAATCTCAAACATGTTCTAGTTAAAAACAAGCGGTTGCTTTGAAGCGCAATTCTAAAATAACGGTTTATTTATGTATTTATACAAAAATATTCTAAGTTTCTTCATATTGTTTTCACTTTTAATTTTTATTTTTTTGTAAGTTTATTATATGTATGTCTGTCTGTGTGTTTGCATTTCCTGCTTATGTATCCACATAGAAAATATATGGATTAAGTGAGCTTTTTATTGACTCCGCTGTACTATATGATACTGTTGTACTGTGAAAAGTTCTGGTAATAATTTCCAACTTTTGCTTGCCATTTACATTTAAAGCATATTGATACTTTAAAAACAAAAAAATATATGTAGGTAAATACATGTGTGTGATTTTCCCAAGTGTATATGTGTGTGTGTAAATGTATGTATGTGTGTTCGATTCGCAAAAAAGTCTAAAAATGACAAATTGTTTAATCACAGTTTTTATTTAGCATTGACTTTTCAAAATCTCAAAAMTTCCTTCATTCAATTTAAATATGTTTTCAAAGTGAAAATTAGAGATTTCGAAAGKAAATGCTTTTAGAAAAAGTTATTTTCAGTGCTGTAATGATGTTTCTTTTGCATTGCACGCAATTGTATGTGGGTTTGTGTTATAAATTACGCTTTTTGAGTGATGAAATTGTACAGAGCAACAGGACAAATCCAATATTTGTTACGATTTCTGATTGAAATGAATACTTTGTAATTTGTTATAAACTATGATTCACTAATGAATAGGAATTTCTGTAARAAAGAATTGTAAGAAATCGTTTTCACTACTTAGATTTTACTAAAGATTTGGCACACTTTTTCAAGTTTTCTCGAATAATTTCACCTTAAAACTGCGGAATTTTGACAATGTGACTTTGTCATGACTTCCTTTGACTACACTTGAGTTGATATTTCATACCTAAATTAAATATTTTTAATCACTTTTTAGCAAGAAGATTCTCTAAATATAGATTTTTGTAGTAAAATTGCTGAAATTTTTATTTATTTTTCCTATATACAGCGTGAGAGCAAAAATATGAGAATATTCTTAAGATTTTTTTTGTAAAATTTTAAAAAAATTGAAATATAAATTGAGCTTACATATATGGAATCAAGCAAAATAAATTACAACGATGAGCTGCACAACTACTCATAATATGTATGTTATAACGGCAGAAAAAGTATGAATTTTCATTCAACTAGTCAACTAAACAAACCGTTCCCACGACAGTCGGGTTTACGTAACTGGTACACAACCGAATTTTTAACCGATCAAAGACGGTTAGCTCGGCAGCATGCTTCAAAATTATTGCAGTGATATTTTCTGTCGATACAGCAACAACAATATACCAAAACAATCAAAAATTAGGAAAAAGTTTATTTCCATGAAATGTCTAGACACTATGAACATTTTCCATAATCTATTAAAAAAAAAATATATTATATAATTTTTCCAAATATCGGATTTGTCCTGCTTTCGCATAAAAGTACAAAACTTATAGCCGCTTAACAAATTTCAAATTTCAAAATTCACATTTCATATTTTTCTTTATTTCTTTCCTAACTGCAGCTTACATATTTATAACGAACAGTCTAAACGCTGTGTTAATTAAGCCTTAGTTCAGCCGACACAAGCGAATATTCAAAAAGTCTCATTCAAGTAAAGTGTAGGTCCACTTAAAAAAAAAAAAGCGAAAAATAAAAAAAAAAACAACGAAAAACAAAAAGACATTAAGCGTGAAAAAATATTTGGACGCAAGTTAACCTTATTTGTTGCACGCACAAAAACTAAAGTCAATAAAAATAAAATACAGTTATATGCGTACACAACAACTTAGAGAGCGTCAACTCAGTACATTTAGTTCCATATTTTCATATAGGTAGGTAGATAGATGCATACACTTCATTTAAGTATTGGACTCGATGAAGTCGGGCAGAATTGCTGTGTTGTTCGCTCATTTTCTGAGCAGATTTTCGCAACTGCCACTCAAATTTGGCAACGATTTAAACATTGGCGTCGACGTGGATTGTCGTCTGGACGTGCCCATACTCGTCGTTGCAGCCGTGCTGGGTATGGCTCTGCTTCTCAGCAAGTCTTGCACATYTGCGCCCACGCCCACCTCATCCACCGTGTGTAGGGACCGGCGTAGAGCGGCCTGTGTCTGCCGCGTCGTTGGCATTGTTACATTTACCGCATAGGCGGCTGGTGGTGACAGCGGTGACGTGGGCAGCTCCATATCCAGTATTGTGTCAGCCGCAGTAGCCGAATTTTGTTTTAGTAGTTGCCGTATACGTTTATTGCCACCTGCCGGTAATGTGCTCCGCATCGAGTATATGGGTTCTATGGGCACTGCTGATGGCAGTAAGACGTCGTTTACTTCGGCGCCCAGCATCGGTTCGCTGTCCGGTCCGATTACCAGTTTTGTGTCCGAGTAGCGACGTAAGTCTTTCGTTAGAAATTTATCCAGCTGTTCACTTTCAGCTTCTACATCCGCTGCACTGGGCGGCGTCAATGTGTTTGCGTGTCGATAACTCTCCGTGGTGGGGTAATCAACCGATGATTCCATGCTTAAACCCATCGAGTCGTTGAGGATGTCGCGATTCTCTACGAATATCGATGAATTGGAATAACGTTTGCTGTGCGGCTTGTAAGCGAAACCGCCCAAACCGTTGGCCACCGCATTGGACACGCCTGAACTGATTGAGGGTGCCTTTTGATCGCCACTACCTGAGAATAGAAGAAAAAGTAATATATTATGTGAAATAATTTGAACAAGTTTTGATTATAAGATTTTATGATCCCTTCCAAACTATAGTTTCTAAAGAAAACCAAAAAAAAAAAAAATAGTTATAGATTTGTGCACAGAAAGTTCAAGTTCTCATTATAGCGTTCTTGTGACTGCCTCTTTGACCAAACGCGAAACTAGAGTTATAGCTCAGCCAAGGTATTTGTCAAATGTTTTTGTTTTCGAAACAGTTTGAGAAATTCGCTTTCTATTTTTACGTCTTGTCTCCATCATTCACAAGAATAAGATGTGTGTAGATTTGAATTCTCATGGAATATTTCAACACTATCCTGCCTTAGCCATCACTTCCATTTTTTTTTTTTTAACTTACCACTAAAACTACTCAATTGTAGCGCATGCTCACGTCCCGTATCCGTAGAAATGCCACCAGTGCTGAGATCTTGACGTGAACCACCGCAAACGTCATTTACCGAACCGCGACTCGAATTCTCAGAATGCTCGAGTACATTGTGTATTGAATCGTGAAATGGTGTCATACTACCCGAACCTTGTGGACACGGACGGAAGGATGATATCTGCGAAACCACATCGTCCAATGCCCAATCACGTTCGTAATTACTTTGCAGCTGTGCACATTCAATATTTGCCGCTACGGCCACCTGTCCCACCTGTTGTTGAGGCGGCAAATGACTGTGGTGATGTGTGGTAGGCAAAACATCCGAATCCGTATCACCGCTCTGTTGCAAACGACGCTGTTCGGCTGGAAGATGATAATGATGCAATGGATGCTGATGTAAGGTCGCGGCACCTTCTATATCCAGGCTGCCAGAAATGCTACCGTTACCACCAGCAGTGGCGGCATAGTTGTAACCATTCGAGGCGGAAGCGCCATTGGCTACGATTTCAACATTTGGACCATCACCGGTGGCGGTGGGCGCATWAATGCTAGATGGATGTGGCTCACAGGAGCCCTCGTGATGAGTGCGATGTTGGACAGCGGGTGATGGTGGCGACATAGCATGCACTTTTTCTGGTGCATTTTGTATGAGCAGTATTCTGTAAGTGATTTAATGTGAACATTTAATAATTTTTCATTTGGTTAGAAAATAAAAATGTCTGAACCTGTTTCTGGCCTTCCAACGATGGCATAGATGCAAATAAGCTTTGCATTGAATATACATGAAGACCACGCCGCCCGTGAGTCCCACTGTTACCACGGCYAGTTTCGTCCAGAAGGGCCAATCTATGGAAAATTAATTAAAAAGTTATTGTCATACATATTTACAACCACATATACGTATGTACAGCAAATGTTTATATTACATCTGATCAAAATTGACCCGGACTGGTCCATTTACTCAACGCGCGCAAATCGAATTGATAAAAAAGTTTTTCTGGATTGACCACATTTTTTTGCTTGCTTGAAATTTTGTGTTCCCGARTGGTATCACGATTACGGAGTCCTTGAAAATATCGCAGAAGTGTTTTGAAGAGTCTATTTTATCACGAAAACAAGTATTTATTGAAASTCGTGAAGTCATCGAAAACTTGACCCGCGCGAGACGTCCATCCAACTCTAATAATAACGGCAACACGTAAAAAGTTTCAGAAAGAATGTCTGAAGATCATCGTTTTGGAAAACGATAAATAGCAGAGGATCTCTATCTCGATGCATAGGAGATGGGATCGATTCAACACATTCTTATTAATTTTTTGGGTATGTAGCGTATCAACGCTAGACTACTASGAAAAGATCTCTGCCTTTTGCAGACACGTCGTCGAATGAAAATCATCAAAATTCATCAAATTAATCATTACTAGTGACGAGTCGTGAGTTTATGAATATGACATCCAACAATCGACCGAATGACGCTGTAAATATGAGCCAAAACCGAAAAAAATCGATGCACASTTGCTGAAAATTTACTCTTTCCTCAGTCCGGGTCARATTTSATCATACAGTATTCTGAATTGCTCACTTACCAATCAGTCCACGCTTCACATCATCAGCCGCACGCTCGATTAACACACAAAGCGACCAAATAACGCATAAAGCGGCGGCGCAATGAAATAATACCGAACAGCAGAGACGTCTTCGCTCAATTCCAGAAATGTCAAGGCTGCGCCACTGTAAAGATATTACAAATTTTATTGCAAATATTATTAAGTTCAGCAAAAAGATTCCATTTCAGTGTTGCAATAAACTAACCTCATTGAATGGTTTGATTTTTGTGTGCATTATAAATGGAAATTTGCATAGTTCGCATGCGTTCGTTTCGGATGCCGTCAGCCATTGCTGGAGACACGCTTGATGGACGTATTTTAAGCTACCCGCACAATAGCAGGGCGTCAATAACGGATTTTGTGGATCGCTCTCACAATGGCAAATGCGACAGATATCGCCGCTACTCTGAGAGGCCTGACTGCTGCCCGATCCAAATCTGCAATAAATAAAAAAAAAAAAGAAAGATGACATTAAAAAATATAATAATTACATCAAATGTGTAAAAAATTTATGGAAATTTTTCACTCGTTGCACGAATGGTAATTTGTATAGCACGTGCAAGAGATTAAAGCTTTTTTTGTTTTTGCTTTTGTTGCACGGCKCCTATCGTAAAAAGTCACGAAAACTCGCTCATGCCCAAAGTGCATGCATATACTCGGATATGTACTGGGGTGTGTCGTTTTTTGGCAACTTTTTTTCGACTAAAAAACAGGCCGAAACTTTTAGAAAATTACAAGATAGATATACGCTTAAAATTAATATAAATTATCTGCATGACGGCCTGGTTCTGCGCGAAATAGTCTCTCAGTTTTCGAGATATGGATCTAAAATTTTGCACACGTTCCTTTCTTTCCAAGAAGCTGGYCATTTGTCGAAACCGCCGCTGTCGAACCACTTTTGGGTGTAGCTGTCATATGGACTGACTGTTTAAAAACAAGTCTTTGTATAGAAAACATTTTTATTCAGCAAGATATCTTCACGAAATTTGGCATGGGTTGTTAGCCTAGGCAATGCTACAATCTCGGAACAAATTGTTCAGATCGGCTCACTATAACGCATAGCTGCAATACAAACTGGCCGACCAAATTCAAGATAAAAAACTTTTTATGTCCTTTTTTGCTATAAGAAATATACCTGTGAAGGGTATTATAGCTTCGCTGCCGCGCAAGTTTACTGTTTTCTTTATTTAGTAGTTTGACATATGAGCATTTCAAAAAGGAATTGAAAAATTATTCAGACAGCAATCGTTGAAAAAAAGGTTTAGGCAACTTGAAATCGGCACACCCTAAATATATACATAAATATAAATAAGCAAGCCAAAATGGTTAATAAATATAATATTTATAAGTATGTATGTATGTAATCGTGCAGGAATGCAAAAWATTTTTGTTTTTTAATTTTGCAAAAGGAAAGCGTTTAACATACCATCGATAAATACTTCAACATTATGCAATATACTATAAGAGTGGTGTGGAACGAGTGAAGTGACATTTAATAATTCCCGTTAAAATGTATTTCCTTATCGGAAGTGGTRTTTYAATCATTTAGTAAACCGAAATGTAYACTATGTAGCTCGGCAAGCGCTGGACCACAAGTGCTTGCGTGTTGCTAAGGTGCTCCCGGTTCGGGCGTGATCACAAGAGCGAAAGTAAGCTTCTTCGCATAGARCGTGGTGTACTAGTTATTTCTATTCAGGCTGGTTAAGGTTTATTCGKTTTATCGGTCGAAATTGGCTGGAAGTTTTTGGTGGTTTGGGGTAGAATCACCATAGCACCTTTTTTCTGGACTGTCCCGCCTTATTATGCCCGATATAGCGCCACTGCAGGATATAGTTGCCAAACAAAATCACTATTAAAATCAATATATGGATCTTTCTATACTCCTTCTTGCTGTAAGAAATGTRGCTGTGAAGGATATTAGGTGTTTCTAATTTATATTGATTTGAAAAACATAAGACTTGAGGCAAAATACCATTATTTATATATGTACGTAAGGAAGCTGGACTCGAAATTCTTCAACAAATATGGAAGATTTGCGCGCATGTGCCAGAGGACATGCTAGTGCAAGGTTGCATCGCAAATCCTGTCAGTGCAGCGATGCAATCTGTTCGATTTGCTATTCACTAACTAATTTATTATTTTTTATAATGGCTAATACTTGCCGGTAGGCGTAGACACATGGAAAACATTTGTTATTGTATTGCTATGAAAAATCATTGTTATTTCTGACATAACTGCAATTACTTTGTATTATATAAACAAACCGATTTCTGATAACACTCATTGCGTTTATCATTTCGTTTTAAAGTATCACTATACTCGTGGCATAATATCAGAAGAGCCGACAATTCAAAAATTTGTTTAGCCCCTCTCACCCAATGCTGACCACTTGATGAAAATAGTTCGTTATTCAACTGTCTCTAATTATTTAGTGTTATATACAATGTAGCCCACACACATACATACATATGCACACACATATGTTCGTATGAATGCCTAATTTATTACGAAACAAAATTACGTGTAAAAAACACGTACCTATCAACAGTTGAACTGTCAAGATTCATTCGTGCAATTGCTGTACATAAACAAACACACACACACACACACATACGCGCATACAAAGCACATAATTATATACGGCTCTTAAAATTGAGTGCATTTATTTATTTGCATGCTAGTTTTATAAGTTCGAATGGAATTTTATTGAACAAAGTCAGCACTATTCAGCTGGGAAATTATCAGGCGACCCACCCATATGATGTTTGATTTACATTTCCGCGATTTTATAGTGAAAACTATTTTTCTGCAAAAGCTGGAAATTCTAAAATAAATTTTTATTCAAAATGTTTTCATAATAAAATAAATTAAAAATACAAAATTTATTTAATTGCATAAAAATTCGATTTTGTCCATCCATATAATATTTACTAATGAACATACATACATAYRTAYRTATATACTTAGGGYTTTCACATGTCTCTTAAAGTTATAAGTTATAACGATTCGAWAACATAGTAYTGAGAAKTGTAAATGTGTARACTCATYTTTGTWTGTAATCCAACAACAAATTTTTTTTTTAACAAGTGTAAAAATGTAAAATTTTACGACTTTACGATTTAAGACAGGTTGTGAATACCCCAACTATATATCTTTAGTGACGTATTTTTAGGAATTCTATACAAGTTGCAAGTTTATTTATAAACGAGTCTCAGCAATTCGTTTGATGAACGAGCAATACGCACTTTAGTGCCGACAATTTACAAATAAAAATAATTAATGCTTTTAGGTGCAAATAATCAATCAATTTTTATTACAATTTATTTGTTGACGACACTATTTGTTTTCATTTAATATTGTTTCATGTCATCCGCATATTTTGTGTAAATGCGTATACTATATATGTATGTACATATGTACATATGATTACGTAGGATTTTAGTAGCCTGAATAAAGAAGAGCTGTGATACCAACTGATCGACCGAAATGAAATTAATATATGGAAAACGTTTTTATTTGACAAATTATTTTTCTAAATTTTGACATATAGTATTATCTAGCACCACTATAAGCTTCGCGGCATATAGCTGACATTTAGTGCGCGCGCAAGGTCCTTCTAGCCAAGGGTAAATAGTAAGAGGTCTAAGGAATTCTACGCTCTCAGTATTTTGAAAAAGTGTGGGATGGCACAAACCATAGTTTTCGTATATCGAGCATACCACACTTTTCTCACAATAACAAGTATTTATCGGTCAATATTACTGTCAGTTTGTATTAAGAATTATTTTTCACTTTTTAGCTTAATATGCTTTATTATTATTACACCCAGAATAAATTGTCAAGGCTAGGTCTCTTTAGGCGGTGCCAACCCCTTAAATRGACAGATAAATAAATAAGTGAGAACTGTACCGCGACCTAAGGTCTATTGTGCGCTCTTCTAATTMACAAGGACTCACTTAGCCCCAGGATATTCATACGATTGTAATAGACTGTTCAGCCGTTGTATACACTTCTGCAGCGGTAGCGATTCGTTCCCGTACGCAGAGATCGTTTTAAGTGCCATTTGACTGTCGCTGAGTATGACTATACGTTAAGTGCGTGATATGCGACTCCCTTACCAATTCTCTCCGACGTTTTCGAGTCGTCGGTGTACCACTTGATTGTACTATACCTAAGCAGTAGGTCGARACAGGAATCATTCCATTCARCMTTGYTGCTAATGTAGACTTGGGACTCTTAAAATTWCCATTACCATTTTGCTGTCAGTCGCTTGAGACAAGAGGCAGTGATATTTTGCCATTTAAGTCCTTTAATACGCCGAAAAGAKATTATCTTAACCCTGCCAAACCCTACTGCTTTCATTTGAAGCAGTGTGTGTTTGGTTACCTGATCGATAACTTGGTGAAGCGGTGCGCTTGGCTCCCCACACGCAGATGCAGGCGAGTCGTAGGAGCTTCGATAGTTGAAGTCCTGCAATGCTTTCGAGGCAAAAGCCATCGCCCCATACGCAATAGTCCGTCGCACGATCATGATGTACAACCACCTAACAATCCTTGGCTTGCAGCCCTAGGATTTACTAGCTAGTCGAATGCAGAACAAAGGTCCTTTACTAGCTTTCAACAAGCTGCTTTGACCATATTAGTCATATCGATCTCTCTGTCTCCAATTTGAGAATTGCGTCTTGTAAACGGAACGATGATCGTTTTTGAGGGGTTGATATGCAGTCCAATCCTAGTGCACACTCTCCCTTAGCCAGTCCCAATCCCCTTTGTACGATATCGGTGAGAGTGTCCTCAAATTTTCCTCTTGCTATAAAGTAATGTCGTCCGCATATCCTTGATAGGGGATTCCATTGTTATTTAGCAAAACGAGTAGTTCGTTCACGACAAGGCTCCATGACAGGGTGAATACCACTTCACACTTTGGGCAGCCGCTTATAGAGCAGAGCCGAATTCTGGTATTCCCTAATGTGGTTTCAGCTATTCTAGTTTTCCGTACGGCTTTTATCCATCTGCGCAACCCCTTAATTAGATGACTCATAGTGGACTGAAAAACTTACACGATAATCATATAAAATAAACCGTACCTTGTGGCACATGTCGTATGAGTAACATTTTCGTATTGTTCATTTAAAAATGTGTCGCACACGAAATGTATTGAAGCGATAGAAAACTATGAAGACATTAAAMKTTATGCTAATTTCAACCTAATCACTAATATTGATTTGAGTGTTTTTCTAAAAATCTTACGACTTCTTGTTAACTGGTTGCATGTTTTTTTTACAAATCTTCCCTACCCTTTCGAAGTACTGATTTCACTTAATTTTCAACTTCTTTACAAAAAGTTCAAGTTTTCTGTTCTTTTAACGACTTAAAAAATAATAATAGCAATTTTGTAAGCGTACGCTAACCAAATCAATCAAATACCTGCACCTATTGATCCCAAACCGATTAAACCTGGGCAGCAAGCTCTTTATAGACTGTTTTCTATTTCAAATAGCACTTAAAGTGAGGTRTTCAAGTACTTTGGCACCATTTTACTTTTTATTGATTAACAATTCTTGGCTYTTATGAGATCCATATCAATTTCATTAAAGTAGATAGTGTTGCGGCAAAAGAAATATTTTTGTCTTTGTATTTTTCTTCTTCTTTTCGAAGTCTCTTCATTGCTTATTGTTTTTTTCCGAAGCTCACCAACTGATAGCAGGCCTTTTTATTAAATTTTGTTATATTGTTGACTACTATAGCAATTCGTTACTAATACGAAACAGGAGAATGCTGGAGTTTATATGTAGTTTGATTTATTCTCGGTTTGATGCCGCAAGAATTTTAACTATCGCGACTTGACTAAAAAAAACTTAACTTAAAAAAGTATTGTTTTTTTTTTCTGTTTATTAGTAAAAAATGTATTCATATGTATGTATTAATGTTAGGTATCAGCAGTCTTATCTCTTGTTTGTGACAATATCGTGCAATATTTCAGCCAAAATGTTTACAAATTTATGGAAATGACACATTTTATAGCATGAGCACAAACTAAATTGAAACAAATTTGCTGTGAAAACAAGATTAAAAAAATTAACTGAACTATATTCATAATTTGTGTTGTACTGCTAGAAGAGATTTGCGTCAAAAAATATCGTAATACATAAAATCATAATTGGTGGCAACTTATGCCCTAGAACTCAAGCGAAGCAATTTAGAGATGTATTTTTTTTTTTGAGAAGTTTTGTGATAAAATATTTCTGATAGATTACTAGAACGTTGTATTTTTAAAATGGTTCAGTTGGGAGTTTCGAAAGATGTCTATAATTTGCATATATACAAGTAAATAGTCAGCAATATAATTGACTAAATTAGGTCATACAAGTGATCAGCAAAAGAACACTCGCTTAAATTAAACCAAGTAAGACAATAAATCGTCAATGAATAAAATAAATATTTAAGTTTTAATGGATACTATCAGTCCGAACAATTGTCATAAAATCATAAATCGATAAAAATAATAAATCCAGTTTCTGTCAACTAGAAAAATTACATGTTCGTTGCTACTACATAACCTTCAAAKGTATATACAGTGTCATTAGTTTGAAATAGTGTACATTCTTTTAGACTACTATAACGGTATTATGAGCATGTTTGTGACAATTGCTTGCCGTTAAATTTGTTTCCATTAGTCATTAAGCGGGGCAATCAAAATTGATTGGCTAGGCGATACCACACTGAGGGTTTCTGCTAAGTGCAGTACGTTAGAAAACAATTTTGATTAAACTAAATGCAATATTACAATCAAAATAATCTATATATATTAGCTGAGTTCTCAAAGCGGTTAGAAGCCCACAAAGTAAACAGATAACCAACTAACCTCACTTCTAACAGTTGAGCTGCAAGAAATTGTTTCCTCAAAAATAAAACTATTAATTGAGAAGGCGAAATACGATAACGGTGTATGTGATTGCATGATAATATGTGTTTATATAGTGTGTGTACATATATGTATTTGCTATAACATAATTAACATATGTATATTTCAATTATGTTGGAGTATTCGATGACATTAAATGACCTTGGTAACTATACGACAAGTAGAAAATATAGGAAATTATGTCCACTTACTGTGCATTACATATACATACATATCTACATCTATAAGTATAGTTATGTGTATATATCACATATTAGTACTCGTAGCTGTGTAAGTGTAACGTCTCTTATATTTATTCGCTCCCCTGCATATAAATTGTAATTAAATAAATATATATGCTTGCACAGTATGTATCAATTCAGCTAACAACTAGGAATGCATAATACATTACCARGAATCGGTCACCGGCGACCGCAACAATCCCAACCAATACGTTTGCACACAATTTTTTTTTGTTTTGATGAGGAAGTTGTCCTTATTGTAAAATTAATTATATCGATCCTGCGGATACTTTTGCCTTTTGCAACTAGGGGAAAACAAAACCGAAAAAGATAAAAACAGACATAAATTTGCACTGTGGGCTGTGAGTCACCGCATGTGGCGTTGCGATTATGCTCACATTACGGTAACAAAGGACAACGAAATGCACTTAGGTATTTGAAGAATGAAATCAAAATAGTCAAARTTGAAGGAATCATGTGTAAACCCTTTAAATAATTGAATTTAAACATGTTTTCATGCAAAAATATTAAATAATTCAAAAGTTTAAATCTGATCAAATTTGACCCGGATTGCCAAAATAAAATAAATTTTCACATCATTTAACATAAATGAAAACCACATTCGAAACGTCAAAGTCACATAACAAGCTGATGTGATACAATAGACTCAACATATATAGGGTAGTCTAAAAAGCATTTTCGTATTTCCATTTTGGTCGACCATTTTTTGTCATTTTTCCCACTAGAGACAYTATTCCATCAGTGTGACACCTTTCTGGTCGACGAAAAACTGCGACAAATAATTTTCACAGCCTTTTTTTGAAGCCAACTTTACTTTATTAAGGGACTTCGGCATTGACCGAAACAAATTGTAGTCTGAAGGTGCAAGGTCATGACTATGGTGGATGTATCAAAACTTCCCAGCCAAGCTCTTTCTCTCTTTTTGCCGAGTCATCAAAGAAGTGTGTTGTCTAGCCTTCATTACTTCTGTCCGTTTTTTTCGATTGCTTGCTTCAATTTCATCAGTTGTTGACAGTGAAATGTAGAATCAATCGTTTGACCAGTCTGGACCAGCTCATAATGGATGATTACTTTCCAACAACACCAAACATTCAGCATAACCTTTCGAGACGTTAATCCTGGCTTTGCGACCATTTGTTGAGCTTCGCCACCCTTGGACCATGATATCTTTCGCACATTATTGTCGTATTTGTACTAATAGTATTCCTTGTTGCCAGTTTGATCGGTCGGAAGGAATGCGGAGTGCACCACACCTCGATAATCGAAGAAAACTGTTAACATAACCATGACTCTTGACGCGATTTTTTCTGCTTTGGCTTACCTTTGCCACGATTTTCGACCTTTTCTGGGTCGTAAGCATAGATCCAATACTCATCACTAATAAGCTTCGTGACATCCTGGTAGTCGGTAAGCAATGTTTCAGAGACRAAAACGAGACGCTGTTTTTCGAAAAAATTTTGGAACCAATTCTTTCACATTTCTTAGGCGCAAATGATCTTTCAATTGACTTTCATTGATCCTTCCGATATTCCAACGATGCCAGTAAGATCTGATTGTAAATCATCGATTCTCAAGCACCATTTTCTTCATATCATTGACGCGTTGATCGCCAGTTGTCAAATTTTAATTAAAAAGTCTTATTATTTTTTCCCCGCTGATTTTTTTTGCAACCAGCGATTACATATCATTATCACCAAATTCGACTAAACCAAATCTGGTGTCATTCAAAGTATTATTCGACCGACATCAGTTAGTTTAATTACAAAGAATGTAAATTATGTTTTAGTGGCGCTCTCTGAAATGATACAAACAATGTGGCATGTTTGGTATTTGCTTTCGGAGAGCAAAATTAAATATTTGCGTGTATCGATCTTTCGAGAAACAAATCTGTTTAATTTTGAAATTACAGGGTCAACTAATGTAAATTAATCTAATTCATAGTTTGTTCAGTATCAAATCTGAATGCTCAAATATGACCCGAACTGTTCCAATTAAAATGCTCGCGCGAACCGAATCGATAAACGATTTTTCTTTGATTGGAACGACATTTTGTTGTGTTCGCGTAAAGTTTGATTCACTTCAAACTYTGAAAGTATTCGAAGCAGTACCAGCCGGGAAGTGTGTGCTATAACCGCGTAAACTGTATCCAGGCTTCTTTTACGGATTTTTAAATTTCACCTRCATTAAAAGGCGAATAAACCTGATTCCTTACTACCAATTATAAATTTTAAATAGGATTCGTTATATATGAAATCAGGCAGCATTTCCAAACCACAAGAGAATAGTATGACAGAAAAGGTAATGACAAAACCAAAAGGAAGAGTGCTCTTGAACATTCATACATTACCATAAGAAGGGATTATTGTCAGGTGGACATTTAAGCCACAGAACTATAAAAAAAGACGCGGTCGCTAGAAATAGAACACGTGACGAAGGAGTAATCGTACGAGTTGTGCATTTACTTTTGTAAGGCACTGGCAGCTGAGAMGCATTAGGCATCAGGTTTAAGTGGACTCAATAAAGAGTCATATCAGGTGTAGAGCAACTTCCCACATAAAATAATTCAACAAACAATTTCGCAAGCATTTTTACAGTTTTTTTTTTTCAAATTACAGTGTCTAGTTTCTTATATCATCTCAGAGAGAAAAAATTCTGTCATCGCGTTCCTGCAAATTTCTTTCGCTAACTTTGAACGCACGACTGACATCGACATGTACTTGGCAAACAGTTATGTATGTACATGTACAAGTATATTTTGTTATAAAGGAAATGTATTTGCAATTTTACTTGGCCTTCAGCAACACCTGCTACGTAATACAAATTGTATACTTAGCGCTTTTGGTGAGTTTAAAGTGCTTATTTATGTTCTACCTAAATTATGTCAAAGAGTTTTATTTATTGATTTAGGCAAATAATAAGTAAAAAGTTAAAAAGTTTGTAAACAAAAAAGKCGTTAAGATTGTTATTTCATATCGTGAATGCTTAACGAAAAACGTGACACTTTTGCAAATGACAATCAATGCGAACTTAGTAAATAAGGTAAAGCATTTAGCGATTAACAACAGCGACAGACTGCTTACTGCACGTTCATTCGCCTGTGTGCTAARCTGTTGACAATCGCACCGAGAAAACAGCAAATTATTAAATGAATTAATGTGATTTATTGGCGAATGCGTAGTCAYATATGTACATATGTATTTAGTTACATGCACATAGCAACTCAACTATTTTCCTTYGACTACGTTTTTGTTAGCTTAAGTCATTTACACTCTTGCTTAAGTTTAAGTTTACTTAAATGCTGATCAAAGCCAAATAAACACTTTTTGTTTGCTTAAGTACTTACACAGTCAATAATAATAAATATACATACTTTATAAAAATATTATTTCTCATTAAAAATT
>NW_017535708.1:380774-388756 GCF_001853355.1 Bactrocera latifrons | reverse complement strand
AATTTTATAATATAATTTTTTCCAAAATTGTAATTTGTTGTGTCTCGTCTGCGAAATATAAAGTCACACACCAGACAATAACATGTTCATACATGTAAGCAAGCAAATCCATTGAATGAAAAAGTAACAGTCATTAATTAAAATGTAATCTCACACGTAATTGCTGTATTTCCGTGTCAAATGCATAGCAATAAACCTAATAACTTTGTGAACCAGATACAAACTGATTAATTTATTGATATTTATTACGCTATTACTGTTATAAGTAGGTTGGCAACGCGCTCACAATTATTGGCAAATTGTAAAGAATGAACAAAATTTATTGTAGMCTGGGTTGCCACGAAGTTTTAAATATCGAGAAGGAAAGGTCGGAAACCCTCTTAAAGAGTATATGTACATATACTTATAAAAAATCGATTTGATATTATGCACTGGTTCTTGTCTCCTCAAAAAACTGCTTATTTAACGGAATCGCCTATATCGGACCACTATATCATATAGCTGCCATGCWAACTTAACGATCAGTATCAAGTTCTTGTATGAAAAACTTTTTTATTTAACGAGATATCGTCTTGAAATTTGGCATGGATTATTATTCAAGGYAAAGGAACAAAATAGGAACAAATTGTTCAGATTGAACCACTATAACATAAAGCTGCCATACAAACTGTCCGTTCAAAATTGAGTTTTTGTATGAAAACAATTTTTAGCTGAGCGGATATCTTTATGAAATATACCATAGATTATTGTCCAGGCCAACTCTATGTACAATATGTAAAAAAATTGTTAAAATAAGACCGGTATAGCATATAGCTGTCATATGAACTGATCGGCCAAAATTTTCTATTTTTTTTTTCTTTTTGAAACATTTCTATTTGTGAAGGGTTTTTTTAGTTAGTGGTTTTTCTTATTTTTATTTAAAACCAATAGTCTAGTCTAGTTAGAAAGTCAAGTAGTAACTTTATATAACATATTTCATAATTCTAAAAAACGTGACGGGTTTTTAATTGCAAGATAAGATAAAATAAAATATATTAATAGCTTTACAACAGCTGYAAACTGAATATTCATTTGTTCAAATTACGCTGAGGTGGAACTAATGCATTAARTGATAGGCGCCTGAGGTACTCAAAGTAGAGCCTTAACTTTTTCATTAATAACGAATAATTTTGCATATAATTAGCACGTTATTCATTTAAATGAGGCTGCAGGTGATGATTACTTGGCTATTAATTAAAAATTTTCACAGCTCAGTTGCCAAGAGCARTCAATTTCTAGAAGCTGCCCGAAGAACCGAGATCCTCATGACCACAAACATAAAAAAATCAAAAATATCGCGAGAAAAATGCATATAAATTTATTTAATTGGAAAAAATAAGAACTTCAAAAGTGTTTACTTTCAAGCAGCAATGCGTTTATGATAAAAACTCAAATTGTGGAGTTGCAAATATAACGGGTGATCCAAGTAGAGGTAATTTTTTGAATGGCCTTTTTTGACAGATCACGCGTGAAGAGTGTCAAGCTGTCATGATATTTTTGTTTAGTATTATTTGCTATTTCATTGTGGAAAAATTTACGACTGAACAATGTTTACAAATTGTTAAACTTTATTCCGAAAAAGTAAAGAATGTGATTCGCGCGCTTCATTCAACCTATGGTCAACATAATCGGCCTACTGAACCTGCTATTCGCAGCACCGTCACCCATCTTGCGACCCAGCAGAATAATATTCGACTGAATAGAGCACGTCCAACATCGAGTGAAGAAAATAAAGCAGCCGTAGATGAGAGTGTACACGAAGACCGTGGAGAGTCAATTCGACGCCGTTCGAAGCAACTCGGACTGATGTATGGAACAATTTGACACATTTTACGTTGAGATCTTAAATTGAAACCGTACAAAATAAAGCTTGTGCAAGAACTGAAGCCCCKCGAACTTCCCAAGCGACATCGCTTTGCTCTATGATCTCTTGAAAAAAGCTCAAGTCAGGATTTWATTCAGCGATGTTGCCCATTTTTGGATCAATGGGTATGTAAACAAGTAAAATTCCCGCATTTGGGACAAAGAGCAACCTGAAAAGATGCAAGAGCTGCCATTTCATCCAGAGTAAGCCACAGTTTGCTGTGGTTTGTGGATTGGTGGAGTCATCGATTCATATTTCTTCAAAAATGATGCTGGTAAGMAAGTGACCGTAAATGGCGACCGACTAGTTGATGCCTGTAATTGAAGCTCGACATCTCGGCGACATTTGGTTTCAATAGGTCTGCTTCACTTTCCACACTTCCCAGTAATCAATGGATTTATTGACAGAATATTTCGGTAAGCATATAACCTCATGTTTTGATCCGGTCGATTGCATTGCGACCTTAAAGCAAAACATCACGCGTGTTATTCGCCAGTTATCAGTAGGAATGTTCGAACGATTTATCGAAGTTTGGACTCAGCGGATAGACCATGTGAGATGTAGGGCGCGGCCAACATTTGAAAGAGATAATCTTCAAAACATAAATACCAMAGAATGTGCTTCTGAACGATAATAAATCCATTAAATTGGAAGTTTCTGTGTTTTATCTTTAAAAAATTAGGAAACCTCGAAATGTATCACCCTTTATATGAACATGTATAGTTAGTTATGTGTATGTATGTATATGTAAATATGTACACAGGAAACCATGGAATTGAAAAAGTCCCAGAATTTATGATGTCTTTTAAAACAATAACAACAAATAAATGTATTCTCAAATTGAATTAACGGTAAAAACSCCATAACGATGGAGGAAATCAAACATTTCTTATATGTATCTAAACAGGAATATTGATAACCGCAAAAATAATAACACGACAAAGCAAATAAATGAAGGAGCAAAATGCCAAGCATTATCACAGGCCTGATTATTTCAGTTTGTAAACAGAGCTCGCGACGCGTTTGTAATGCCCATTTAATGTTTTTTTTTTTTCAAAGTAAAGTGATTATTTCATATGCATACATACATATGTAGATACATTATTGCATGCACATGTGCATTTACTTCCTTGCCTTTATATATGTATGTGTAAGTATGCATTTGGCTTGCATTTGCTATTTTTAGCTGACATGAATTAAAAAGCAGCATTATCAATACGGAATACYTATAAATGCATTTATACATGTTACTACAAACATATTTGTAACCTATTAATCTTATAAATCAGTGTTAGTGTTGCTACCAGCTGCCCTAACTCAATATCAGTAATTCAAGCCTGTAACTGTGAGCTTAAAAACCAGCTGACCAAATCATACGGAGCTCACAAACCGAATCGATAAAAGTTTTTTTTTTTTTTTACATTTTTACAACTATTTTCTCTGTTCGTGTGAGGTTGGACCATGCCATTACCATGAAAAACAAGAAAAAACGTTAACTTCGCTTCACCGAAGCTACAATAATATCCCTTAAAGTTGCATTTTTATGACAGATAAATGTATAAAAAGCTGTTTATTTTGATTTTCATCGGTCAATTTGGAWGGTCCTGTTATAAGCAAAATGTTCGTAGATTGTAGAAATACTTTGGATACTAATATGTGCCTAATTTCATGAAGGAAAGAGACGTTCCAGCTAAGGAAACGTACGTGAAAATGTAATTTTTATTGTCAGTCCGGGTCAACTTTGATCACATATTGATAATTCTCGGTCGGTAAATGGCGAAACAAAAAATTATAATACTGTTAATAAATCTKTATAATGTCAATCGACCTTTAAGAGACAATGTCGAATGTGATGAATATATTCGAATGATATTTATCATAGAACAAGTAAGTCCGGGTGTAACCGAATTTATACTCTCGCAGTATGCAAAGGATCAAAGCCTTTTTGAGGGCATTATTTGTGCAAAGCTTTATTCTAATACCTTTACTGTTGTTTGCTCCTTTGTTTGTGGATTGGTATTCAGTTAGATTATTCGAGTTTACGATTTGTTATATGGATAATAGGGGTCGTTCAGATGTCGCCTATTTTTACAGTGTATTATAGGAACATCTGGTTTAACATTTGTCAAGTWTTTATGCAGCCAATGTTATTTGGGGAGTGGGCGTGGTTGTGGTTTCATTTACACCGATTTTCAGAGTGTATAAAGAAGAGCTTAAATAAAGCAAGTTTGGCTGTGTTAGCTTTAGGGAGTTGGATGATCTGTACATTTAATAATTTAGGTGGCGGGGCCACGTGTGSCATATGGGCGGATAAGTGCATCTGCAAACCGACCTACGTTGGGTGACACGGGCAGACAGACGGACAGTCCGGATTTCAACTTGTATCGTCAATTGGAACATTTTTCATATSTATCTCCATTAGTTTTAGGTGAAAYAAACAGCCGTTWGGTGAACAAAACTTTATACTCTATAGCAACATGAATACAAAAAACTGATCTGAAATCTACACAATCTGTTCGTATGACGCTAATAACTGTGGTCACAGGACAAAATAAATTTTTTGTAATAAAAAATAATAATTGTTATTACTTTCGTAATTAAAAATATGCACTTTTATGCGTTTTTTGAACTTTCAGTTATAAAAAAAAATACAATTTAAATCTAAAATTAAATTAGCTCAAAATTCCTATGTCTAAATGGAAATATATACCTATAAACATGCATACAACCGTAGAGAGTTTTCTAACCAAGACAGCTGGGTCTACGTGACCGAAACGGTACCGGCTTTTTATCCGTCTAATTACTGCCAACTCAGCATCATTCTAAGGAATGTCAACGACGTTTTACTATAATAAAAAAATGTCCATTCATCACTCCTTTTTATGTTGAGCTTATACTCTTCTTGAACACAACTTTTTCAGTTGAAAACATTTAGTAAAGAATCGTACTTGCGCYCAGAGAATGCATGGATCGTTCATCACGATAATGCCACGTCACATTCTAGCATGATTGTGACTGACTTTTCGRCCAAACAGGAAAGGAAATAATTCGTTCAGGCACTGTAGATGTGCTCTCCAGATTTCGAAACAAAAAATCCGCTATAAGTTCATTGAAGCCAAAAAGAAGTCATTCGCTGAAGCCCAACACTGTCATGGCTTATATCAASTGTATGGAAATTGATTGGCATGCTTGTATTGGCTCAAAATGAGCCTATAATAAATATTTGTATTAAAATAGGTCAAAATGTAGTTTGTTTTTGTCAGTCCGAGTCAATTTTGACCAGATGATATGCTTGCCCATACTTGGTTATTAATTATATCTTATTATATACACAAAAACATTTTTTAAAAAATATATATTTCGAAATACATATTAATGTCAACGAGAATTGATTTTTAAAAACTGCTACTCAAAACATCTACCACTCTCTCAGCAAAATTTCCCTAACAAAAACTGAAATTACAATATTGTCAGCAGTCCGGTTAACTCTGGTGAATCGTATCTAGAAACTGGTTTCTAAAAAAATATGAACACGGAACTGTGTCCGATCTATTACATATGCAATGAGGTTTACACACCAATAGAAAGCCTGGGACAAGCTGTAAGCGAATATGGTTAGGCATGTCACAATATTTATTATTTAAATATGAATGTGAAATTCATCAGCACTCTTTAGATTTCATTTACATATRTGCATATAATTAAAGCGGGTGTATATATGCATCAAATATTACAAATAAAACTAGTTTTCTAACCTTAATTATTATTACTTCACATCAATTAGYATCCGCAAAAAGTGCATGAGCAAAGCACTTAATAATCGATAATGTAGGTTATACCGACTTGAAAGGAAACCATGATTTGATTTCCTTGAAAACTACTTATAATTATACAAAGGCGCTCTTTCCTCCACTATTAGTATCCAGTGCGTCCGAATTTCGAGCTTTTAACGTTCTATTTTTATTAACGATCGCATAAATATACGTTGATGATGATGAATAATCTTGAGAAAATCACACTTTAAGCTTTATTGCAGTTAATTACTAATGAAAGTTAATTACTGGCATTGTAACGAGTACTTAGGTACTCCTCTAACTGTAATATGCATGTTAGACTAGAGCGCTAATAACGACAACGTCGTGTTATTATGACTTTTAGATTTGCATTTTATTAGATCTACGTTGTCATATGACGTTTGTGTCAGATTACCGAGTGTATTGACAACTATCAACAATAAATCTAACATGAGATCAGTGCTAATTGAACGGATTTAAAAGCTTATGACTCCTATTAGTCCAACTGGTTTGACATAGTTTAATATGTATGAATTTAATGTAATTAATATTAATTGACATTAAACAGAATGCAAATTTTTGCACGTGTTAATAAGGCATGCTTGCTGAATTAAATAATATGGCATTACAGCCTTTAAAAGTGAATAAAATCGGAACTGGTTAACGTTTCTAAGGGAAATCTCAAATAAAGTTGAATTTAACACAAAATTTTGGTGAGTTTTGGTCTGCTAAAACTCGATTCTTGTTTAGATCAAAAAACAGGTAGCTCATTTTATACACAACAAATTCGAGAAATACTAATGGAACTCTATGAACTGAGCGGCTAGACTTTAGACGGCTGTTACTCAAAAACGCTTTGAGATATCGATTTTTAGTAGGCCAAATAATAAAAATAAAGACAACTTTCACACTAGGTGTGCCCTTTAAAAAATATGTATATATATAAATATTTATCCAATAGCTGTCAAATTCATTTCAACTATTATAAATACACAGCTGATTGCAATAATGGCATTCTGTTGAGTCTCAATGTTAATAACGATCATTTCAGTAGTGAAAACAAAAATAAACAATTGGTTGGAATAATTACTCTAATATGTCAGCTTCTGTTATTTTATGCACTCCTACATATGTAAATAAATATGTAAATTACACCCATAAGGAATTGAGTTATAGATTTGTACTGTCTGTGTATTGTGATCCAGCTGTGTTCTGCTTCTCATGTAATTTGCAAACCGATTAGCCGAAGCGTGAGGAAGTTAATTAATTGATACTGTACTGTCGTAATTGTATGCAAAGTATACGAGTATATACTTCAATTAGCAACATTTCAACAGGATGTGATCTTCATGTGCACTACATTTCCATATCAGAGTTTCAACTGAGATTTTAATTTATTAGGTTACAATTTTACAATATAAATTAGAATTTTTTTTTTTTAATTTTTTAAAAATTGTCTAACAAACCAAGAGTTTTTACGTTTATTATAAGCTCAATTGTAAACAAAAAACGTATCGGCAATTGTCAACTAATCGATAAGTCGATTTCATTAACACATTAAGACGGCACAAAATGTAATTCGACTATAAAACAAATAAGGGAAAAACACACAAATTAATTGCAAAATTTTGGTATTTTTTTAATTACGATACGTATAATGTTGAAAATATAACATTACGATAAATTTTGTAGGATTTCGGGTTCCTATAGTAAATTAAAATTATTACTATTAAAAATCTTAACTTTAGAAAAATGTTGATTAGCTTGTGTTGTTTATTGCTGACACATTTCTGAATAATTCAGTTCCTTGCAATTTGAGGCAAAAATATCATAAAATATTGTTTATGGTTTTCATGGTCATGTCAACTGCGATCGAAGCAATAAACTTCCAGTGAAGGCTGAATATAAATTTAAAACTATATATAATTGGTGAACCCYGCTTTTATGTACATAAACTTAAATGCGACCATATTGTTAAATAAATGCAGAAAAAGTGGTTTTCAATCACCTCATATACCAGTGTCAATAAAAACAAATATTAATAACAATACATATTTTATGTGTATACATTGACTTTTTTTTTTTTATTTGGCTTACTGTTTTGTTCTAGGTATACTTGTTTTATCGCAATTTTGTTATTCTTCATAAGAATGTGCATAAGTAGGTGCGCTTAGGTAGGTATCGATTTGAATAACTTCATTAGAATTGGTAATATAAACAGCTGCCACTGCTGGCTGTAATCAAAATGGTCTGTTGAGTACTATATACAATTATAAACTTATTTA
>NW_017535708.1:371563-380728 GCF_001853355.1 Bactrocera latifrons | reverse complement strand
TATGGTTATTGAATACTGAGTTAACAATTAAAATTACATATCAACAGAAATAACAGGGTGGTCACAATTACATTTGGATTTGTTGTTAATTATGTAAACACAACAAAGAAAGCTTTGTGAGCCTCGTCATCTTTCAGTTTAACTTCTAATGATTGYGAGTAATCACTAATTAGTATAATTACTTTTTAAAAACAAAAGCAATATGTGATTTTTTCCTTAACTATGCATAATAACATCAATGACGTATATATTATGCACAACAATTCTTAGTAAAAAAAAAAACCCTGGAAAAACGATATATGTACATATTTATTGCGAGGAATACATATTTATTGCAAGGAATACCRAAACAAATGATGGTGCAAGGTCAGGACTATATGGTGGATGCATAAGGACTTTATAGCCAAGCTCTCCCAGTTTTTGCCWAGTCCTCAAAGATGTGTGTGGTCTAGTGTTGTCCTGATGGAAGACCAGCTTCGGTGCAACTCAAGAAACGTTTTTTCTTATTTTAATAAGTAAATATGTTTAACGTCATTTGTTGTATTCAGAGAGCGCTTCATTTTCTTTTATATAGACCGTATGAGTTGATAAAACCGGGACATAATTATATACATAAGTACATAATAATAACGATATTAAAACTAGAAAAAAATTTGCTTCATACGGCAAACAAATCTGTAAGCAACATAAATAATAATTAGGAGTCTTTTAAAAATAAATAAAAAAATTTAGTAATATATGTACGTATATTACAAATGGGTCTCACTTTCCGGTAACTGCATTAGCGATAACCAATACTTTTGCAAATAAATGCTTGCTTAAGACGCAACTTTCCAAGTAATGGAGCACACAAAGTAACAGTGATTAATAAAAATTAAAAATTTTAACGCGAACGTTGGCAAAATTGCCGATGTCAACGTTAAGCACTGATTAAATTWACAAACTTGAATAAGCGTGTACATACATTTATTCAAAAAACCTGTTGCAATAACGGAACTTTATCTTGAGTGGCAAAAAAAAAAGAGAGACAAGCAAATAAATTTCAGTTGGTGGGTTCAAACACGGATTGGTATCGCGAACTATATGGTATATGTATACATAAGTATGTATATAAAAATGTATATACATAGGCTCGTTTGTATTTGCTGGTTTCATATTAACAAAGGCATTTTTTGCTAACATCACACACCTTTTATATAAAAAGRCAGGTGAAATTAGATAATGGCTTTTTTCAAGAGTTATAGCATGTTACCTATTCGCATTTACTCGTTTTTTAAGAATTCATCTATGCAATATTGAATTAATTATAAGGAAAGAACTAAATGTTTTTGCATTGAGTCTTGTCTTCATAATAATAATAACAAAGTTTCCAATTAGTTGACATTAGTCTAACGATATATCTGTGTATGAATAGGTATGTGTTCAATACAGCGTATATATTTATGTTTAAAAACTCTTTTTAAAAACTGCAAACACTGTAATTTCCAGTAGTATGGAATATTATTTCTCAATTAACAACATGTGTTTTGAAATGTTTACACAGTTTACTACACAGCTATTTTCAAAATTAATAACGGATTAATTTCTATCATCAAACAAGTGAAAGTTTGTCTTATGAAAATACAAAGTCACCTGATAACAAAAAATTGGTACCAATAGGAAGAGCCTCGGCGAAGTTCAGCAATGAAAACAAGTAAAGTAACACTACCGATAATATATCAAAAGAGAAAAAATAAAAGAAATTCCAGTTATTGATGCAGCACATATTTTTAATTAAAGTTGGACCAATGAGAATGTTTCCCTTCACTTAGAACCAGTTGTAATAAAGTGTTCGTCTAGAATGTGTTTATTATATTACAACTTATTAATTTCCAACTCACCTGACGTTAGCGTAGTGGTGACCAGAGCCGGTGCCAGTACTCCAATCCACATGTTCGATTTCTGACGATGTTTTCGTATTGTCGCAATGCATATTTGCTATTTGAATTAGTACAGCTCACTTAAGAGGTTTCTCATAAAATTACCCTTTTTAATGATCGATTTACAGTATTTCGTACTTATAATACGTAAAGATCGCGTATTACGCTACATATGTAAACATATAAGTAACTTCGTTAGTTTTTTAGTATTGCGTATAGTTGTTTTTTCTCTGTGTAAATATATTTTCTTGATGTTAAAATTAGATATACTTTAAGATGAAATATCACTTTTGGAAGTTATTTTCACAGCAATCACATCAGCAATATATTAAATCTTACATACGCACACTCTTTAAAAAACAAGCTGTTTGTATGTATGCAAGTCAAACAAAATGCATGTAAATAAAAACTATGATTCAAGGCACGGGCGTGGATCGCTGCAATCGCTACATATTCGCTTTCCTTTTACAACGCAAAAATATAAAGTGGATACGCCAGGAAACAAAGATATGAGAACAGATATGAAAGAATATATGTACAAAATGGAAGGATATGTGAAAATGAATTGAAAACAAATTAAAGAACACAACAAAACAGCTTAAACGTCAAGCAAAAACGAATGCAACAATCTTCTTTTGTCTCTTTATCGTGTCCGAATTTCGAAGATTCCTAAAACGCTTTGCAAAGAAATAATTTAAGTATTTTGTTTATTATACACATACATACATATATTGCATATAGCTTTGTTTTGTTACGCTGCTAATTTGTAAAGCAGAAAAGAAATGCGTCGCTACCAGCAAATATGTGGCATAGGGCCAAATAAAAAAAAATCGACATCCAAAGTATGTGAAGGTTAAAAAGTTTTACATTTCGATTTCTCTTAAATTCACACAGCAAAAGTTATGGTACGGCAATATATTTTTCAACAATTATTACACATTTTCACTCACGAATTTATATTTGCACAGATGAAAACATACGCATATGCCAATAAATACTTGTAGCTTTAGCGATATATATTTATTTTTTATACAGTGGATTTGCACATTTATTGCACTTCATTGATTTCATTGACTTTCTTTCTGTGCTTTCATAAAGATATTTCTTATGGGTTTAATGACTCAGAAAACCAGGTAATATCAACTATTAAAAATTATGTACATATGTTGCACAAGCACCAAACTACGTTGTAATTATTATACACCTACACTTCACTTTGTCGATATTTTTTTTTTTTTTTTGTAATAGCCAATTTTTATTTGCTAAATAATACACCACCTCACCTAAAAACTCCCTTCTGCTTAGAGCTATGAAAACCGAACGAACGAGGAGAACAGCGGCGAATGCCAGATTACAAGGCAAACAATAAATATTCGTTTTGCACCGACTTCCAGATTCGGAAACAAGGGAAAACAGTTAAAAGCGGCAACATTGAAATTTGAGTCAAGTAAACAGTGCTGCGAGCTTTATTCAGATATCAGCATGAGGCCCAATACAGAATGATGCAATCTATTTATTAATAATAATAACATTTCATCTAAAGTTTTTATTATGTAATCAGTTCTCAATATTTAAAATATAATCAAAAATAAGCTGTTAACTTATCATTAAAAACTGTGAATGTATGTCAAAAAAATAATTGATATGGAATAAGAAGAAATCTCTAACATACAAATTCTTTTTTTACCCTTTTAAAACATTATTTCTTACATAATATTCAAACATTTAAATAATTTTACTTATGTAAAGAAATCTTAAATTGATTTGATGAATATAGTTTGCGCAAACCTTGTTTAACCAGATTTAGTTAACTGTTGGAAACTCTGCACTATAAAAAGAAATTAGATGGTATTTAACAACCCTGAACACTTGAATTTTCTTTTGTTACATTCAATCGTTTAATTTAACTTCTTGTACTGTCTAAATTTAAATTATTTGTCTGCGTTATTGTTTAATATAAATATGTCTACAACTCAAAGTACCAAAAACTGCATCACGCTACGTGGCTCCGCACAAATTATTGTCGAATATTTAAGTAAGTGGAGTTGTGTAAACGCTGGGACAGCTGTGATCATGGCGCCAACTCAAAATCATTGTGCCAAAAACAATGAATTCTTTGATAAACGGTATTGGTTTTTATTTCAGAATATGGTATTAATTCAATTCTATTTCAACGTGGTATTTATCCACCTGAAACTTTTGAGAATACACAGCAATATGGCATAACCATTTTAATGTCGAAAGATAAAAAGATTGAAGAGTTTTTGTCAAATGTCTTACAGCAAACGGAAGGTAATAATATTCTCACAAAAATAATCATACTGAGTTCACATTATGTCTGCTAAATTTTCTTGCAGATTGGCTAGCGAAAAATATGATAGAGAAAATCTCGATGGTGATCACAAATGCACATACCAAAGAAGTTTTGGAGTGTTGGGACTTCAAAATGCAGGCTGAATTGGGTGATGGTGAAACTGGCGATGCTACAAAGCTCACTTCGAGTAAGGAACTGAAACGTATACAAAATGAAATACGCGATGTTATGCGACAAATATCCGCYACGGTCAGTTATTTACCGTTACTCGATTGTATTTGCACTTTTGATGTAATGCTGTATACATTGCAAAATTGTGAGATTCCTGAAAAGTGGGACGAGACCGGAGCAGTTTTTATACAAAATGCGCAAGCTGTTCAGCTGCGCTCCTTCTCCACTGGTTTGCATAAAGTTGACACCGTAGTTAATTATAAAATGGCTTCCTAATGTAGCGTGGACATCATTTTTTTTATTCCATTAAGCTATTGGTGCATCAATAATTTTAATTATGTTAACTTACACAATTTTATATCTGAATTTTTGTAATTCGTATGTATTGTGCTTTACTTTTAAGTCCTGATAATTACCAAATAAAATTAAAAATAATAAAGGTCAATATATCAAATTAAAATAATGTTTGGTTGATTTTGTTTTTATTTATTCTAAATACTATGATAAATGAACAATGGAAAACATTGAAACAAATGTTAGTTTTAAATTTGAAATATCTAGGTGAACTGATTTACTTGGAAATTATCCATAATATACTTAAATTAACAAATCAATAAATAAATTTATATTTATCAAATWAGTTATAATTTTGAATAGGAAAATTTTAAAATATTGCATATTTAAAGCTAGGAAAATATTTATATATCTAAATTTTGCGATTTGTACACAGAAATCGCGTAGATGTTAACGATCTTTAAGTACATCGTTGCTAATTTGTGGTGAAAAACATGAATTAAAAAACATATAGAACGATTTAAATGGCTATATACCCCTTGTAATATATATCTTTTCGTATGCAGTGTAAAACTTAGATAATCTAAACATATACTTCCATGTTAATCAGTACCAAAATATTTTTGCCCAAAATGATTAGGTGCCACAGGATGCAACTCAGACGTGAGAATTTTAAGTTTAGGAAAAGCACCTACTACGGTTTTAGCAGCGATTGGGGTACAGAAGAGATTCGATAGTATAATGCAGCTTTCGGGAACACCGTGCTCTTTAAGTACATTCACAGCCTGCGAAATTCATTGCACAAATATATATAGTATGTATATAAAACTGTAAAATATGTTTCAAATATTATTTCCCTTACTCACTTGCAGAACGGTATTACCAGTTGACATAATCGGATACATGAGCAACACTTGTCGGCTAGCAATGTCGTCCGGAAACCGAGCATAAACGACACGTGCTTCATGCGTGTCCGCATCAGACTCAACTAATATTTTGCCAATACGTATAGAACGACAACAATCTCGTAATCCTTGCTCCATTGCTTCGCCAGAGCGTATAATAGACACACCACAATTGCCAGCTTGGTACTTCAGTCCATCGTAATTTGCACCTGTAGGCGTTTCCACACGACAATCGGAATACGGCAGTTGATTAAGAGATTCTTCAATTACTAAACGTATAAGGCGATCGGCATAAAATTTGAAGTCACTGCGTGTAGTGTTTCTGCGGGGACAAAAATACTTGGTAAGTTTCAGAACAAAAATATTTGTAACTATTAGGCAAGACTTACTTGTCACGAATTATTGTTAAAAGCTCTGCCACTTGCGAATTGCAATCCAATAATTTTAAATTTGGTCCATATTCTTCAAGAATTTCTGGTGCTTTTAGTGATGCTATCATTACCGCACTTGTGTTTGACACAGATGTTATGCTACCGCTATGGGTTTCCCCATTACTGTCGCTACTCTCTACATGATTTTCTGTGGTAATAATGGTCGAATCGGCCATTTTTTAAGTTACACAAGTTGCTGTTAATACTCTTTACTATATTAATAACTATCCTTTGTTTATAAAATTATAACAACACTACAAATATTAAATTTCAACAAAATTCTTTAAAAACGATCTACCCTTTTTCGTCTATTAACTTTATTACCTAGTCAGCTGTTGTGTTGTGAAAGTGAACATGTGTTGACATGAGTTATCGATAGTTTCGACAAARTGCTCGACGAAAGCGAATGTGCAATAAATAAAAAGTATTGATATGCAWATGATTTATTACGGCTTTCCGCAGATTTATTCATGTTTTACTACTTTAGTTAGTTTTTRTAAAATCTGTCAAATTGATTCAAATTCACAAGGAAAGTTATTAGAAAGTTACATTACTTTGCTTCAATCGGTAATTATATCCCATACACAAATAAATTTCCAAAAAGCTGTTATCGATTTCTGCAGCTCTCATAACTGATCTGTGCAATCGAATTTTGCGAAAGTCTAAAAACAGCTGTAGTCACACAGCTGATGAAATTTATTTCCCACAAATGCCGGTTAATTTGTTTTAAAAACTTCTGAGTGTGCTGTGTACGTTTAGCTGGGAAAAATGTCTCAACACAATAGAGATGGAGTAGTCACAAAAGCCAGCCTTTTAATGCTGAACGATGATTGTTTGCTGGAAATCTTCAAGCAACTAAATTTGGTGGAACAGGTGCGTTTGGCAACGGTTTGCCCACGTTTACGTAGCGTATTTCAATATTACTGCCAAAGGCATTGCAAAATATTGCGAAAATACGATCTTAATGATATGAGTACACGTGAGATAAGACGATTTTTTGAAATGGCTGGTAATTACTTAGAGGAACTTGTTAACTTACCCTACAATGATCAGGAACGTAATGAATATGTAACGCAAGTAAATAAAAATTGTCCAAATGTGCGACGAATTTACTTTGGAATGACAAAAATAAAATCCAAATGTTTACGCAAATTACTTATGAATATGAAACACTTAAATAGTTTGCATTTGCAAAAGTGTTCGCTGGACGACAATGCAATGAAAAGTGTATCGGAATTGGCAACTTTAGAGATTTTGAGACTAGAGGGTGAAGAAGACATAACGGGTAAGTGGCACAGCATTTGTTGACGATAATTAATCTCTAATCCGTATACTCTAAAACTAGGACGATATTTAAGCAAACTAAAATGCCTCAAAGAACTGACTTTGGTTGAATGTGGCATACAGGATGACTTCTTTGTGGAAATTTGCACATCACTTAAGGACCTCAAAAAGCTAACACTACAATGGTGCGATGCGCTCACTGATGTGGCTATTTCAGCCCTGCCAGTAAATTGTGTAAATTTAGAAAAACTCAATATATCGTGTAATCAAAGCTTTGAATACTATGATATAGCACGGTTGCCACGACTAGTTGATTTGGAATTGTCTGCCGAAATGTTTAGAACACAATCATTTAATTTATTACTCAACCGTTTAGCTGACCAAAAGGGTGAGCAATTGGAGTGTTTGCGTATTTTTTCGCCCAGACTCATTGTTGATGACGGTATGCGACCTTTATCACAATTTAAGAATTTAAAAGTATTCGGTTGCGATTGTAGTAAATATATAGATGCTACATGTTTGCGATACATTTGCGCATTACAATACTTGGAAACAGTGAGTTTAAGGTACTGTCGCTCAGTTACAAATGAAGCGGTGTTGGTGTTGTTGGACGGCTGTCCAAAGTTAAAGTATATTAATGTGATGCATTGTGATCAGTTAACGGAAGAGTTGATCTATAAGACGATAGATTTGYTGCAAAGAAAGCAACGTGCACGTGATAATTTGCCAGTGTTAATGATGGTTGCCGGCACGAGAATAAGGCATTTGATTTTGGATGTAAGATTTTCCCACATAAATAATTTGTTAATGATCATAAATAATTCACACTTACTCTTTTATAGGATACCAAGTACTTAGAAGCATTGGAAGGTGGCCTATTAAAGTTGAGCTTTGCCAATCCCTTTCAATTCCCATATGAAAATTTATACTACACATATAACGTGCCAGCCATTCGTGAACTTAAACACTTTTATTGAAAGCCGAAATAAATAGTTGTTTTCGTGCATTGTTATTAGCAGTAGTTACAGAACTAATATTATAAAACTGAAAATATTTGTTCGTTAAACGCTTTTAAACACTGCCTACGTGCTTTGAGTGGTTATTTAGTCATTGCAGAATTGCAATGTTTTTTTTGTGTTTATTGTTTATTTACGTAATTGCTTAAATTACTCAATATTTTTGTACAATATAACTGTGTATATATTTATTGCAAATAATAACGAAAATTATTTGTCTCTATTACATTAAATCGACTTTATGCCTCAACAGATGACTAGATGACTTTATATTTGTTTGGCGTATTTCATAAACTAAAGTTTTCACATGAATTGATTAAAAATTGTTTAAAATTATTTTAAAACCAGCTAAATTAGTTCAACGGTAAAACAAAAGAAAATAAAACAAAAAATAAAAATAATTTCGTTCTTCGATGAATGGTTGGAAGGGAATTGTACTTGAACAAGTTTTAGCATCTTAACTTTGCTTTTTTTTATAAAGAGTATTTAAAGTATTTCGCTCAAAATCAATGGTTCGTTTAAATTTTTGAAATAATAATTCATTGCTGTCTTAATCAGTTATCATTTAATTGTGTATTAAATATATATTTAAAAAGTTGTAGGTCTAAAAAGTGTTCTTGCCATAAACGCAGCTGGCGCTAACATGTGTTATATACATATGTATAGTGTTAAGAAAATTGTTGCATAGCTGATTATAAATATTAATATACACCGCAACTGCAATGTGTGTAAGAGATTTCAAAGAAGTAATTTATTACTATAAACATTTGATGAAACTACTACAACTACTAGGCTTGGAAATTTTGTGAATTTTGAATTTTTTAAATTTTT
>NW_017535708.1:368522-370006 GCF_001853355.1 Bactrocera latifrons | reverse complement strand
TTTTATGTTATTGTTCTTTTTATACATATTTTTTCATATGCATACCCACATATATGTATTATAAAAAATATATTTTTACTAATGTCCTTTTATTGATTTCGTTCAAAAACAAATTGCCTTACCTGTTTACCGTTAGATGTTGACTAAAACACTTTGATTTTCGTTTGATTATTTGATTTCTAGCGGCTTTATGCCGTTTTACGCTACATTTTATTTGATTCGTGTTAAGGCCTTCCTTATTTATAAAATGTTTACTGATAAGACATTCATTTCATATTTCTTAATTTTAGGTTTTACACAAAAACATATGAATTAAAGTTAATTGCATACATTTGCTTGTACGTACGTATGTTTTCGCGTTCGAAGTCAACGAATTTTTCGTTTTTGTTTTTTTACTTTAAATCGTGTGCTTAAATGCCAAGCAAAATCCTTAGGAGAAAACTATTGAATTAACAAAAACAAAAACAAAAAAWCTTAATTGAAAAAATAAACATTCAACTATTGTGGTAAATAATAGCTGTGAAATGCAAAGCGACATCACAAATGAATCAAAAATTAGACAAAAAGCAAGAARAAAATTACATTTATTTTAAAATAATATTTATTACTCAGTTAACTATTTTGTTTGAAATGCAACCCAAATGTTTGAGGAGTTCAACTTTATCTATTGCCTGCTGTACATTTGTTATTATTATTATTTTTTATTTTTTTGTTTTTCTYTTGTTTCGTAATAAAACAAACGGTGAACTATATTTTTAAAAACTATTTAACAAATTAAAGTAAACAAATTGTACATATGTACTATATGTATTTTAACTGTAAACAATTATTGCTGCTCTACATTGTACACATGTCTGTATGTATGTATGTAAACCTTTGTGAGTACAACTATTTTCTTTAAGTTATAAGTAATCGTATTTAGCAATGTTTTTTTATTTACCGTTACTTTTATAATTAACTATTGTATTGTATTTTGGGCGGCGTTGTAAGGATTTCAAATGAAATAAATAAAATTACATAATTACATTAGCATATACAACTGTATTTTATATATATTTATGTATGTATATTTTTTTGTTGAAAATTTACAGTATTTAAAACTTAAATTAGGTTTAAAAAACGCAATTAATCATTAATATTTTTTTTGTTTTGTGTTTTAAACTAAAACATTTTGGCACTGTAAAGAAAAGTAATTACATAAACTATAAAGAAATTAGTTATTCAAAATTTTACATGTCCATAACGGTGAATGTGAATGTGACGCGCTTTAAAGTGGCATTTGCAGTGGTTTGGTGGCTCTTTTGAGTGTATGTAGACGTGTTATAAGCATTAAGAGGCAGCGGTGGCTCGCCAAAATTAAAAACACAAAAAAAAAATCAGAAAGTAGTTTAGTTGAAGCACAACAGTAATAACAGTGAAAAAAAATAAATAAATACATAAAAGTCTTTTAAAGACTATCGCAACAAATAATTTTTACCAAGAAC
>NW_017535708.1:337597-367557 GCF_001853355.1 Bactrocera latifrons | reverse complement strand
ATTTTTATAATTTAAAAATTAAAAGTTTCTAATTATATTTTAAATTTCCAAAATAATTTGGTTTCATTTGATACAATAACTTCGACGTTTTTAAATTTTTCAATATGGAGTCGAGAAGCATTATGTATTCAATTATGAAACACATTTTATATAACTTCGACACTAAAAAATTTGTGATATCGGTTCGAAAATATTATAAATTTTTTCGATATCGAATAGAATTTTTTGAAACTAAGTATTTTGATAATTTCAAAAATTATAATTCTCTTACTATATTTTAAGTTTTGTAAATAATATAACTTCATCTGGTACAATAACTTCGAAATTGAAAATTTTTTCGATATCGAATCTTAAAAGTTTTTAAAATTAAAAAAATCAAATTATTTTTAAATTTCGAATTAAGAATTCGTAAAATCGAATAGATTTTTTTTAGCCACTACATATATGTTGAACATTTTCGGAAATAAAAATTTAGATATCGAAATTAAAGCAGAAAAATATTATTTAGAGAATTTAATACAACTTAAACCATGTAATACATTATTTTCAAGTAGTTAGCAGATTTAATTTTTTGGTGTACATAAATATTGAAAATTTAAAAACTTCATAATTTTTGGTTAATTTAATTGCAAAAAAATTTATTCAAAAAAATTATTTTATTTCACACACACAGAAAGCACTAAAAGTACTCAATTCTATTATTATAGTAGCAACTGCGGACTAAAAAAATCTCGAACATTTGTAAATTCCGGTAACTGGTTAATTATAGTAATTGGTATATCGTTTGTTCGTTCAGCTACAAAGGACTACAAAAACGACTACAATTGTGTATTTGTATTTCTTTTTTTTTGTTGTTTATCTAACATATATGTATGTATGTATCTATTTGGTTAGTGCTCAGTATTGTTATCCGTTACAAACAGTCTAAAGTTTACTATTCATCGACGTTGTTGGCGAGTACACATTTTGGAGGAATATTAGAGAGTATCGCTTGTAATAGACCATAGTTGTTTAGAGAAATTTTTTCGAACAACTTTTGATGATGTTTTAAATCGTAATAATTGCATTATTCTATTGATTTCAAATATTTTTTTATATATATTTTTTCATTTTCATTTTTGGTAAAGTGACAAATTCTGAGAGAGTGGCAAAACTAACTGGCAGAACTTTTATCAGAATCCTTTTTTGCAAAAAAAAAAATATTATATTAAAAAAAAATGATATGAAGAAATGTTTAAAAACTGGTCGAACACCGTTCAAAAAGTAATCTAATATTATTTTAGGAACTTGTAACAAGGTCTTCCTGTAGTGATGTGCCTGACTATCACCATATTTGTATGTAAGTAAGATATTCGCAAGARGGACGTGGTTTTCTGAATGCAATCATTGTCCCACACAGAATCCATAACGGGCTGGAGAACAGAAGCTTCCACTCTTTGCGACTTCTCAGAGTATTTTGTTGCACTCAACTTTGTTTCCTTCTGCCAGTAGCTCACTAGCTAAACTACCATCTTTAACGTCTCAGGGGCTTTGAGCTTAACCTAAACAAAATCAGGCTTTTCTGTGATAAAAACATTTCTGTTCTCAGATAACATATACTGCCAAGTCGTTAAATATATGTGTACACCTAAATCTCGACTTATTGAATAACAGGTTTTCGTTCTTTCTAGCATTTTTGCTAGTGCCGATGAAATTTCTAATTAGCGATCTGCTTTACAAGCAAAGATCGCCGTATAAATATGGTTTAAAGAGCTGAGAATGCAGATCGACTTATTTGAACCCCAAGCGTGGTCATCTTCGGGTCCGATATTATGCCCGACAATACTTATATTTTCGGGTGCTAATGGTACCAGCAGTTATTCTTTAATAAAGAACCATATAGAAGCAAAGCTGGGTTAAAGGCTGTAAAAAATTTGCAGAATATTAGTCTGATTGTGTCGAAAAATTATTGAAATTTTTATTAGGATGCTTAGCTTGAGGGTATATTCTTGAGCGGATATAAACTTGGGTTTGTTTTGGTAACTTTGCCGTGACTGTTTTTGGAACGAGAAATTACCTCTCAATATTTAATAAATTCAAACAAAATATTCATGTCTGACTTGAAAACTTATAMATTTTTTTGAGGTTAAGATTTTTACAAGAAGGGAGAAATAATTTTTTGAGGTTAAGAAGTTTTTTTTCAAGAAAATTTGAGAGGTCGCACAAACTAACTCAAAAAGCGTCACTTTACCTACGGTATTGGAACAATTTACTGGAGGACTAAGAACAGTGTCTATTCCGGTTCCGTTTCGGTTTTCTAAAATGCGGGTAGAAAATACCTTTGCTCGGTTTCAATTCTTGTTTTTAGTAGTAATTATTAGTAGTATTTAGTTAGTTGAAGTTGTGTGCCATTCCACTGACCATGCGTGTCTTCYGCATTGCCCCCTAAAAAGCCACCGACATCACACTCTTCTCCCCACTCAATTGACCTATGCTCATTTCGACGCGTCAACGCAAGCGTCTCATTGTAYTCCGWTTGTTGCCTATCAATCAAGCYGCTACACCATGCCATAGTCGGTACGCACCGGCGTRGGTTGATTATTCTGTTGTTTCTCCTTGTTCGCCGCAGYGGCAGCCGCCATGTTCAGCTCCACCAACGTATCGATGCTGTTCAGGCTGACACCCTGTAGAATTTTCTGCGCCGCCAATGAGGTAAAATTAAAGGACAAATCCGTTAGACTGGGGAAGTTGTAGAGGTCTTCATTGCCGGTYGCTGTGGCGCTGACCGGACCGTTGGGGTCTTTCGATAAGCTGAAGCGCCGATCGAGCGCCTCCTTCTCGACGGACTTGTCACTCGCGTTGCTGCAGTTATTGTCCTTTAAAGCTAAATTCGGCTCGCTGCCAACGGCAATTATATTCTTCTGCAATATATGYGCCAGATCGTCACTATTGATGGCTGGATTCGATTGCAGTATATTGCCGGTCTTCTGCAGATTACCCGAAGACTCGTAACGATTGAGATTCTTCAAATCACAATGCGAGTTCATTAATTTCGCGTGCGTTGTGTCCTTCGTRTTCTTCTCGTAGAAGCGTAAATTGCCAACTGAACCGGCGATTTCGAAATCTTGTTTGGCTGCGAGTGCCGCCATTGCGAGCGTCTTCTCGCCGCTGGGCGAGTTCGGATTCGATTCGTTTTTCAGCACATTGTTTTTGTAGACAATATTGCTGGAGCCGTGTTGCGGCAGTTGTAAGCAGAGCTTACGGCTGTTATTCATGGTGGCGTCGTTGTTGATATTCTTCGTGAATTTCGAGTTGTCAATCACCTCCGTGGAGCTGAGCGTATCCAAATTGTCGGGTGATGTTTCGCTGATAAACGAAATGGAGTCGCAAGTTTCGGAGTTCGCCTCGTTCTCGCTAATCGAATTGTCTTTGTAAATTTGTTGTATAACTGCTGATTGCTGCTGTTGTTGTTGCTGATTCTGCTGCTGTTGCATTGACTTTGTTTGGTTGTGCGTTTGCGCATGCGTCTGTGCGTAATTTCGTTTCTGTTGCTCCTTTTGTTGCTGCTGACTTCGCATTGGCGCGGTTTCCTGCTTCGAGAGCGTCTTCTTAATGATCTCGCCCTTCTCATTGGTCGTCGTCTCATTATTGATGATATAGACATTCGAATTCTCCATCAGTTTGCCATTCTCCAACGTTATAACGCTACGCGCTGGTGAGTTCTGCACATAAATCTTCGTGCTTGGTATGCTACTTTGACTGCCATTGGAAGTGGTCACCTGCAGTGTGATCGAGTTGTTCGAATTCGAATTCGGTATGCCGTTATAATAGGATTGTCCGCCGGTGTTGCTGGTGGTGCGGCCTGGCGCCGGCTTTTGTTGATTGGTGATTTCCTCGAGTATGCGCGATGGCGTCGAGGCACGTTGCCGTTGCGTCTGTTCGGCGGCGCGTGCACGCATTGCCTGATGACGCGGTGTGCCGCGCGGTGAACCATTCAATACTAGTATCGATCGGGCTGGACTTGGTTGCACCACCGCCGTATTGGTCGAACACTGCGAGTCAAGACTAGAATGACCACTGGTTTTGCTGAATGACACCTTACCGCTGTCGATACTTGACGGTCCCGAGGTAAGCATGGACGAGGCTTTGCCCGACTCCAAACTAGACGGACCGCTTTGTACGCTGCGATAGCTCACCTTACCGCTATCCAAATTGCTGGCGTAACCGTTAATTATTATATTATCCGACTGTCGTTTCGTCGCCGAYGCTTTAAGGGTACCGCTGGTACGCGATGGCGACTGTTCGAATATATGCTTGCCGATAACACTCTTTGAGGATGATTTCTGTGCGTTCGCTGCAACGGCGGCGGCAACAGCACTTGCTGTTGTTGTATGATTTGGCGCCGAGAGACGTGACAGCGTCGCGGTGGAGTGATTCGTTTTGGTCGCTGACGTCGGTGCGATGGTCATGTTCGTTGTACCGCTAGCTGTAGCCGGTATCGATTGTGTGGAACGTGGCAGTGAACTGCTGCAGTAGACGGGCGAACGTCGGCGTATGGGCGAACAATCGCGCGACGATATAAGGAAGGTCGAGTCGCTGGACATGTGTCGTCGATGTCGGCGTGGCARTGTCAGTGAACGTTGACTCAACTCCGAACCATCGTAGAATGTGGAATTGGAGAGCGTATGCGCCACCGGCATGTCCTAAAGTGGCAGAAAAGTCAAAGWAGAAATATAAGTGTGCTGATCGGCATATGAGAGCTTGAGCTGATAACTTACGTGATCGGCTGTTTGCGTGCCTACACTGTGTAAATGCACCGCACGAGAATTAAACCACTCGGCAGGCGGGAACTGGGCTGAATATGTTTCGATTTGACGTTGTTTGGCGCGTCCACTACGTCGGAAGAGGCGCGATAGCAAAGATCCCTTTTCTAAAAAGTGGGAAAGAAGGAGTTTTGATTAAAGAAATTTTGAAATAATATATAAAAAAGATATCGACGTCCTCGATGCAGGGCTCAAGTAGTGGAATTCACAACAGTAGATTTCCTGCGCTAATCTTATCGAAGGCTTTAAATTTCTTGGCGATCTTCACATTACCAGTGCTTCTATTCGTCATTATAAGAAGTCATTTATGTACCGCTGGAAAGGCAATCGATCCTGCCTAACGATAACGGATTCCAAGACTGTCGACTCATTGGAACATTTCTCAAAATTATACGGAGAGTAAAATCAGTGTCAATTGGATTCTAAAAACTTTTAGCCGATCGGTTGTCAGTTTAACSATATCCAATCTTTCCTTTTTATCTGGTCTGTTGTCGTTTGTGACTACATAGATGGTATCTGGATCTTTCTTTTTRAATTACGATTTATGGTTCCGGCGAATTCTCTAGATCCCCTTTCTGATTGAAGTTCAGAAAAACGAACATATATCCGTATTCGAGACACGCAAGTAGACCCGACTATTTAGAAAGCGGCCCACACCGTTACTTGATAATGACTGATAGGCATATTTTTTAAAATCCTCCAAATTCTTATCCAATGACTATTATACAATCATAATTTCGAAAAACCTCACACTTGCAACYCAACTTACTTGGTGACGAAGAATCTGTGCTTTGGTACTCCGAGCTGCTACTGTCYGTGGCTAAAGTTTGTGCGTATGTCTTTGAGAGGCTTCGTGTTGACGCGCAACGCTGCAGTCGCTTTGAKGAACCGAATAAACGCAGACTATGCCGCCTCTCCAGGCTGCGCGGTGTTGGGAATGAGGCGCTGCGTCTTTTGGCGGCGCGCGGATAAAGTATTTTGTCATTTGGATTACCTGAAATGTAAATATTATTCGTTTAYGYTWTMTWAAAATKATCAGTCCATCTAGTTCGCTTACCGCCGCAAATGACATCGGCCAAATTGGTTTGTATGCATTGATGCGTTAGATCGCCATCGCGTTCKGTGGAGATTTCACCGTATAATGAGTGAAGCGCTTCCGCATTGGTCATGAGCATTGTGCGCGCCTCCTGAGGTATTTCATCGGTTTCTTCAAAATCCTGATAACCATTGCGCATGGCACGCGGTCTCGAACGGCTGCGGCGACGTCTGATTGAGAGATTGGAGGAATTAAATTTAGTGAACTCAGGGATATTAGAGATGACATTTTTATTGATAAACAAATTTTTGACTAATCATGAATTTGGGTTTTTGAATTTTGGATCTCTTTATTAATTGTTGGTTAAAGTTTTGTTTGAAATTTCAAGTTATTTTTAACGATCTGGAAATCTTTTCTAAGTCGTTAATCTTGTTTAAAAACTTTTTCGAATTCGGAAGACCTTCTCTTATACTCGTCCTTATTTGAATTTTTATAATTTTTTTTCCAATAATTTGCGAACATTCTTCACTTAAACTCGTAAAAGACACTATCCAACTTACGGATCAACGAAAACATACGGGATTAAATTGAGGATTAGCTTTCAGCTGAGAAAGWTTTATCCTTGATTCCAATGGCTACAAGCATTAATTATTGTAGGCGACTTCAAAAGTATCAGCGACGAAAAGACTGTCGTAAGTGATGTGAAAGCAATTGGGTAAATTGTGAAATCTGGTATTAGTGGGTTACCTTAGAAACAGGTCTATTATTTGGAGTTTAGGTCTGTCGCTCTAATCTCGTCATCTCAAAATCTACAGTACTTTACAAGATCTCGACTAATTTTTCATTCAATATTTGCCATGACCGTACAAGTTCTGAAACCGAGTAACCTATCGATGCTTTTCAATAGTTTTTTTTTAACGAATGGGATTGTTGGAATCTATTGACTTTAATGTTGCTTCTGTATTCTTCAACAATACACTTATACGGCTTCAGAACCTTGTGACTTAATAGCAATATATATATTGTGGCCTACATTGATCTATATTGATTATTTATCTTAGGAACTCTTTTGCATTCAATCATCTGATTTGCACAGACTTCTTAAGGTAGGCGGSCAACTTTAAAGCAAAGGTTCTATCTTTGTTGAACTCAAGAGGAAAAGAAGAGTTTCTCTCCGACTTTATGATTGGTGGCCTACTTATCTAACGTAGAAGTTGAGGATTCTTTCGAGTTTCCTTTCTGGAGAGTGTATGTTGTTCAGGCATGTCGGATCGTATCTAATTGAAACTCCAAGCAAAGCTTGTAAGTTGGTGTTATATTTGTCATTAACCGAAGTTGACGAACTGTTCGATCTTCTCTTCTGGAAGATGGTGCGAAAGAATATTCTAAATATTTTTTGGCCCGTTAACTCGTTTTCTCAGGCTTTAACCTCAAATTTGGATATCGTATCGGATCGTATTACATGTGTCCCTTTCTATCCTCCCTGTGTACTTGTATTTTGGTGTCTTCTGGAGATAACAAATAGTAAATGCWAATTCAGCTCAGTGAATACTTTATTTATAAAACCAGTCGATTAATCTACGCTATGATCTTTTCTGAACTGATCTGGGCACATGTCTCAAATACTTACTCCGGTGTGAAGATGAAGTAACCCTTTGCGGTTTGATATATCTTCTGTTCCTGCATCAATTGTGCCAGCGTATCGTAGATAACTTCGGTGGCTGGCGGTGTCATATGCGGAAATCGTATGCTCAGCTTGATGCGCACATTCTCGATGGTGGCCGAGTGTCCCTCTGCGGTAAGGTCCATAATGACATCGCAGAGCGCCTCAGGCAGTGGGGTAAATTGTCCTTGCACGGTCGGTGTTACGATGCAGTCATCGATGTCACCTGAAAAGGAACGAATAAAGAAGATAAGAGAGGTGAGAGACGCACTCGTATATGGAAGTAGAGTAAAATAACGGCATGCAGAGTTTGTAAAGTCAAATGTATGTCATTTGCTTTGACAGTTGCAATGACAATTTTGGCTAATTGCATGAGCACTCTATGTAAAGCATATCAAGTCTTACGAACTTACCCACGTACCCATGCTAGACTTTTATGAGCGTCTAACCGATAGTCGTGTTTGTGGCTATTGCCATTTAGAGGCACAATTAATTTCGAAATTATATGTTTCGAAAAAAATTATGCAATTACAATCTATTTTTTGTTGCATTCACTCAAATTCGGTGCAAATTAGTTGTGAGCTGAGCTTTCAATTAACGCTAAATAAATAAACGCTTTTGGTCGATTGAAGGCTGCTCCGTAGTTGTCGTTGGACTCTTCACATTTGGTGTGATTACAGAAGTAATGCGCTTTGATTTTATTTAATTAAGTTTTTTTAGGTTAATATGTATGTAATGCGGTAACTGAATTAGTCATTGATTTCTAGAGCACAAGCGCACACACTTAGTAGTCTAACGGCAGCTCTACAGCCGAGTGACCTTGGGTTGAATTATTAACTTTGTGGGCGATCTCTCGTCAATCTAGATTGAGACATAGTTAAGGTTATTTCCAAAATATGGTACAATTTCTTATTCTTCGATCTGTTTCTAATTGATACTCAGATTGTATTATCGATTGGTCTTTGGGAGCCATCGAAACTGCTTTATAGCAGAATTSGGAGAAAATGGGTACGTTGTTTTAAACTGAGTTTAAAAAGGTCGGCCTCACTTAGTATTTTATTTAAGTCAAAGTTTACAAGTAGTATAAGTTAAATTGATAAGACTTGGCTCGAAATTACCTCACTAGAGTCGCGAGACTTAAGTATTTACCTTAAAATGCCGTGTTGGTTAGTTATTGTCTAAGAGATTGAGTCACCTAATATATTTTTATGTCAGTCCACTGTTCCCTATAATACCATAGGTTAAGTCGTACGATTGATCTTAAACGATGCATTTCACTTGGACAGATCGTCCTTTGTATTGCGCATGAAATCCTAAAAATGGAGCATCCGATCCTCATATATCGACGAAGCGAATTGAGATTACTATAATCTGTTAAGGCCACTTCGATAGGATCGCAGAATGTATGTATACTGAGATATCTCAGTCTGGCAAAAGTTGGACAATAGAGTAGAAAGCGACAAGATGATTCCACCTCGCCTTCCTCCATACAGCTTGAAAAAGAACGTCCAACAAAAAATTTAGCCTCACCGTGTGTCCGAAACTGGTTTTATACCCATAATCTCTCAGGCAAAGTAGCTCAGAATGATCGGAAGAATATTTCTCGCGATTTTTCAGTTTTTATTTTTTTTTGCTCCCTATAAATCGAGCTGTGCTACTATATATAGACATAATTATTCCAAAAATCTGTTTACTAGAAAATATTTTGTTAAGCATGTTCACCGTGGCATTCGTTAAGCAACTCCATTTATCCAAAGTATGGTATCCAGGTTAAGGTAATAATAATAGACTAATCAGACGATGTATAGTTGAACTAGTTTCTTCAGCAGATAGGGCTTTAAAATTCATTTTCTCAAGAGATAGGCATTGGTCTGCTCACGCATACCCGAAAGGTTTCTGAAGGCTGAAACCTGAAGCTGATGAAACATTAAAAAGTTTAATTTGAATTTTAACAAAATCTTTTAATACTTTCACTATTTCGGTATCTAAATAGTTTTCAGCTCTAGATGTAGGGAATTTATGTATGTACGTGGAAATCTTTCGAGAATATTTGGATAAACTATTAACGCTAATTTGTAGGTACAGGACCTACGAACTTGGTAGTAAAGGGACAATAGTCCAGTTCAAGTTCTAAATTTAGAAAAAGTGAAGACTGCCAAGAGAGATTTTGGGAAGGAAAGAGGGGTCTTTGCWAGGCATGCTCTAACTAATGAAATATGGAGTTTAACCAGACCATATGTTGGCAAAATCTTGTATATTTCGCAAAGTCAAATGCATTCATGTCTCGAGGTTCAAAAAACAAAAGTGAAAAGCGTAAAAATAAATGCCTTTGATCTTACGGAATTTTCCGATTTTCCTTTGCGCTTGTATTTTACTCACTTGGTAATTCATGTTCGTGGCTTTTTCTGCATATTTAAATGCTTTTTCGCTTTTCGGTAATAAAATCAACAAAAGCAGATAACAGTAGCTGCAACAAAACGGTAAAATCACTTGACGTCCATAAAATTTTAATAGTGAATTTAGCACTTGACTGCCGAAGTGCCGCGCGGGTCCCGCTGTCTGCTGAAATTAATGAAAGGGAATGACCAGAGCGCAACGCTGAAGGTTTGAGTATTCATTCAGCTTCATGGCTGTGGCGCCTGCAGGTTTGCTTCGAATTCGCTGCTTGGCACCTGTCGATTGCCATTGACTCTGGTGATTGACTTCCGTTAGTAATGAGCCTATTATTAAACTTTTTCCTTGAGTATAGTGGCGCAGCATAATTGCAAAATTGTTGCACACTTCGGCATTACATTTTGCTTGTTTCATAGAAATTTTACCTATTAATACTATTTATGATACTCAAGTGTTGATTTACTGCTGGCAAGTGGAAATGGGTAAAACCTGCGCGGTCACAAGAACCTCGACTGCAGAAGTCTGTTCAGGCAACAAGCTACAGTAACGTCGCCAAACAACACCAAAGTGCTACAACCGGCCATGCGGGATCTACAACTGCAACGACTATCATCTGCACGCCAAGCACTCACTCCTAAGATCATCCCTAAGCATGCATAACAAACCCGGCTTCTACAATGAATGAGAAGTGTTACTAAAAATTGCGGACGAACCATGTTTCAGCCTACCTAACAGCGTATAGTTGACAAGCTCCCGATGGTATTATTTCGAGCTGTTATATAAATATGAGACGGATCTACCGATTTTGATTAAATTTTTTTAATAATTTTAATAACGATTCATCACAAGATCTTTCTCTATGATCAAATCCTTCTAACAAACATGAAAATTAGTAGGAGCTTTGGTCTGATTGGAAGCGAGTCGGTTTTCCGAAATTCTTTTGCGTTCTAGCGCTGGACCTATATATCTTCAGTGAGTGCTGCTTAACAACAATTTGTGCGACTGCAAGATCCGTCTGACCCCAAGCAATAGTAACAGGTTCTTCGACCTATTTGCACTTRGCAAAGTCAATCTCGCCGAAATTTTAAGTGTTCTGGCTGAAAACTGTCCAATAGATGCTATAAAATATTTTGACGGCACTCTTTACAAAAGCTATATGAAGAATGGCGAATCATCTTGTCACTTTCTTCTCTGTTGCGTCGCTTTTGGCAGACTGAGTTCGAAATATCTCGGTAGACACACCTTTAGAGAACCTAGCGAAGTGGCTGGCCAGCTTAATAAATTTATGGCGAGCTCAAAACGTTTCGACGATCTATAAGATGATGTACTTGAAGAAGATTTGGGTAACACAAAGAACAAATATATGTGCAACTGAGATCCATCTATTTTTGAATCAATCCTAAATATAACGAAATCTAAAGTAAGCTGGGTCCGAAGGAAATATATTTTCTATTTCGCGAACTTTTCACCTTTTCGTTTAATCATTGTCTTAATACACATAGTATAAGGTTAGTCATTTATTATTTGGGGGTGGTTTCGTTCCGTTAGAAATAATGCGATTAAAAGCTTTAGTTACGGTACTTAGCCGATTTGCTCACGTCACAATTGACCCCGAACGCTTTGATTTACTTAGACAAAAGCGATTAACGTTGAACAGAAAATTTCTTTGTCTTTTGTTAAAACTTGATATATGTAGGTGCAAATATATAGTACATACGATTATTCGGTGTTTATAAATATTTCAGGATAATCTGAGTGGGTTGGTTCTGATTTCTTCCAAGTACAAAGAAAAAAGTTCTGTTATAAATTCTAGATTTCATAAATCTCTATCTTATATTTGGATATAACATAATATAATACATATTAGAGAGGACGATAATACATGTACTCCCATAATATATAAAATCCATAGTATAGTTTGGATTTCTGGATTTCATACCAGCTTTCGTCTGTGGGAATTTAACAGACAAATTGAAAAGACCCAGCCTGACACATTAATGGCGCTACTAGATTTTAATCCATATGATTTTTAGTTGACGCTAACCTTCAAAATAGCAAAAATCCTCGAATTGGACTCGGCATTGCTTTCACATCAACCGTATTCTCCAGATCTGACAACAAGCGACTATTTCCTCTTCCGAGAACTCAAAAGAATGCTGGTTGGGAATAAATTTTCGTCGAATGAACGGTTGATCGCTGAAACTGAGGCCTATTTTGAAGCCAAAGACAAATCGTACCAAAAAATGGTATCGAAAAGTTGAACGGTCGCTATAATCMGTGTGTCACCCTTGAAGGGAACTCATATTGAAAAAAAAACGAATTGTGAAAAAAAATGTGTTTTTTATGGCAGGCCAGGGACTTTTCAATTTACCTGTTATATTATTATAAAGCTAATTCTGAGAAATTTATAAATAATAATTTCATACAGGGGGTTTTCTGCACGCTTCCGCCTGTGAGTTGCTGTCAGAGGAGGGCAAATATCAAATATTCGTTTGTCCGAGTATATATATGTATTTACTGTCGCGTGGCAAGTATTATTTTTCTTCGTCATCGAGACGAGCAGTACAGCCTACAGATTGTGGATTGTATGATCAAAAGGCTTAAGCGTGCCTGGAGTCAACAGTCAACAGCTGGCGGCCGACAGGTGTCAGTTGGAGGCGTTTCTTTAATTACACACACACTACAGCCACATATGTATGTGTTGAAAAAATATAAATAAATWTTACATAATTATGGTAATCATTATGACAGTGTTTATGTTGAAGGCTTTCATTTTATGAGGAAGTTTATTGCAACATTTTTGCTTACCTGCGGGTAACCGGGATTTAAATGTGTGTATGAGTGGAGATTACAGATTATGTAAAGATGCTAATTTATAGCAAATAGAGGCAGGAGGTCTATATAAAGACTGCAGATACTTGTATATACATATGTACTATTATAACTTCATACAGAGGTGGTATAGTAATAAACTCTACTATCTGCTATCATTCGTTATTATTTTTTATACATTAAACAGGGTAWATTAAGTTTACCAGAAGTTTGTAACATCCAGAAGGAAAGGTTGTAGTCGCTTTAAAGGATATATACAAGGTGCGTTCCAAAGTACACAGGACTTTAAGAAAAAAAAACAGAGTAAATGTTTTTTCGGCAAAATCAATTTATTTTATTCAAAATAGTCTCCTTCTGCTTTAATAGAATGAGTCGAACGAAGTGTTTTAGCTCGTTTGCCGGTATGGCCGCCTGTATGCCGGTGCAAGCCTTTTGAATGGTCTCTACGTCTGCATAACGCTTTCTTTTCATGGGCAAATGTATTTTTCCGAGTAGGAAGAAGTCGCACGGTGCCATATCAGGTGAATACGGGGAGTAATTAATGGTTAAAATGTAATTTTAGGTCAAATAATCGGTCGCAAGCGTCGATCGATGAGACGCCGTATTATCAGTTTTTGGTCGTCAGTCAATTTGTGCGGAAGAAAGCGTGCACACACCTTTCGTAAGCTCAAATGTTCAGTCAAAATGCGATAAATCGATGTTTTGGAGATATTCAATTCCATTTCCATGAATTTCAATGTTGATTTCGTCAGATTTTTGATGAATTGACGCATAGTTTCGATGGAATTTCCGGTGATCACGGATTTTGATTAGCCMATATGTTGATCGTCATTTATGTCCTCACGACTACTTTGGAAACGTTGAAACCCCTCGTGCACTCTGCTACGGTAGGCAATCATCACCATMAACTTGTTTCATCAACTGCAGCGTTTCGTTAAAAGTTTTACCAATTTTAAAAGAAAATTTAATTTAATTTAATCTTTGTTCAAATTTCATTTTTGCATCGATAGCACAAACACACTGACACTTAAAACGCCATAACTTCACATCCAATCAATGAAATGTCATGAAATTCTCACTGGACAATTGGTAAAGATAGCAAATTCAAACGCAAGAAGTCGATATATAAATGGGGCAGGGGGCGCTAGATTCAAACAATCCTCTTTACTTTGGAATGCACCTTGTATTATACAAAGGAACGCTACAATTTCACAAGAATATGTTCAGATCGGACCATTATAGCATTATCTATCATATAAACTGGCCGTTATAGAACAAGATAAATGTCATGTATATCGTTTAATGCTATAAGAAATGCACATGCGAAGGGTATTACAAGAAGTCAACGTTTTTTCTTCGTTTGAATGAAAACTGCTCAACAATTTGTGATTTTAAAGCAAGCAAAATTTTTTCTCAATTCAGATAAATTTTATTATTCTCAAAATTTGTATATATGTCCATCTTTATACATTGCTGTGTGAATACCYATAATTATTGTTCAATAAAAAATCAATTGTTTTCATATATTACATTTCAATGCTGAGCGCCTGGTGTTATTGTAAATTTTAATTAAAAAATTCTGTAATTTGTAAAAAATACATACGTACATACTATATCTATACATGCATACATACATATTTATATTACAACAATTATGTGTATACTTGTAAACAATGAACCAGAAATGTTGATCAAAACAAGAATGAAAATGGTTTTGTTTTTGGTTTTTAATGTTAGAATGCCATCAGAAATTAATTTTCAATAAAAAATTGTCCATTAATTGTTTGCGAATTCCGGCAATTATGGGTTCAAATATAAAAATTATTGAACTCAGCTGCTCTGCTGATAAAACCTGTTCAACGCGACTTTGCGTTTATACAAAAAAAAAAAAAATTGAAATAAAATTGAAACAAAAAMTTTATTGCTTACTTTGATGGCGTCATTGTCAAAGTTAAAATTTTTGAACGAAAAATCTTTAAACGAAATTGAAAATTTCTTTCTTCAGTGTTATTATGAACTTGCTTGTAAATCTGCGAGCCTGTTATTTAGGATAGTAAATACATACATACAATTGTAATGTGTTTTCAGCGCTTGTGTGTGTATGTTTGTTGGTATATATGCATGTGAGATTTGCGATAGTCTAGTAAAATATATTTACATACATACATATAAATACGAATATAAATAATATTCATATTATACGAATCATGCGCGCCGCTGTATTAAAAGGATTATCGATTCCGGCTGACATTCTCGTGAATAGGATTATTCTATAGATTACATATATATTTTTTCATACATATGTATCTATGACTGTACAAATAAAATAAAAATTGAGAAAAAACGACAACTACAAACAAACCTTCAATCTCTCTCTTACTTTTTCTATTAGAAAATGTACATATGTATGTAACTAGACTTTTGAAAATTTTGATTTTCAATTTAAAATTTTTAAAGGCTTTTGCATTCTTATTTCTTATGTTATTGAATATATTACTAAAAATAATAAAACAGTGATGAAAAGTTAAATATTTGTATCGTGGAAAGGCTCTTTATATTCACATTTTTGGATGCTCTTCAATTTGGTTTTTATATACATAAATCATCATGATGAGATACCCTTATTGCAGAGCTGTATGCTTTCAGTTTATGGTAAAGAAAATGTTTCTATGCACTAAGTACGGCTTTAAACCCTTTAGAACGTTGATATGTACACTAGCAGCCAACTTATTAAAGGAGGTTCGATTTTTAAAAAAAAATTGCAAAATAGTATACTATTAAATCTTATTTTACGTTATGGCTCAGTAATGTTTTCATCACGGAAAGATTCACGCTAAACAACGTTTACAAATCGTTCTTTACGAAAATTCACGTTCTGTAAAGAATGTGTTTCGCGAGCTTCGCTCAACTTAGACGGCCTACTGAACCCACTTTTCGCAACACCATCAGTCATCTTGAGACCCACCATTCATTATTGGATAATATTCGACCGAATATGAAGAAAATATAGCAGCCGTAGTAGAGAGTGAATCGACTTGACGCATTTTACGTCAAGAAACCCACAAACACAAGTAACATCGTTTTGCTCTGTGAGCTCTCGAAAGTTCCAAGAAGATCCGATGCTTCCGAGCCAAATTTTGTTCAACGCTGGGACCCGTTTCTGACTCCATTAAATTTGAAGTTTCTGTGTTTTCTTATTAAAAAAAAAAAGTGGGGAATCCGACTGTTGTATTTGTATTTTCCAAAAATAGCTCAAACTTTTGCTTCCTAGGTGCAGGGGGAAATAAAATGACCCTGCTTAAATTTTATAAAAAATTATTTAATTTATACGTGCTACATTCCCAATTCATCAAAACACCAGCCAACAATATTAATTTTCCTACCAACATTTCAATTATAATAAATAAAATGTTGTTTTAATTTCCTATTTTGTTGTTGTATTTCATGCTTGCAACAATTATTTTCGTATTTAAAATAATGGCTTTATTTTCCAAAGCTAAAATTTGTACGTCACTTCGACTCGTATGTGCCTAACGGTACAYGAAGGATATTCGCCACAGCGCAAGACTTTTCCCGTTCCGAAAAATGCAATTTCCTGAGCGCCTATGATTTCATTGCTTCGAGCAATTGTTGCAATCTCGTGTTGATCCAACACTATTTTCCTGCGTAAATCAGCGMAACGCACCAGCTGTTGGGCCACGCCATCGCGGTGGCATGTTTTCTGCCATAACTGACGGCAACGTGAGCCACAATTGCAGCAAAGTGTTGTTGCCGCGTTTCATTTTAATTCCCGTCATTTCACTAAACGTTGCATTGCAACTAAGCATTTATCTTTGTTGTTGTTTGTTTTTTTATTTTCATTATATTATATTATTGCCATTGGCACTTTTGCTTTTTTATAGGCTTTACGCATTCGAATGTTGCATGCGATTTCCTTTCTACAGTTTTCACTTTAGTTTTGCCAGGCAGCGCTGAGAAGAGGGGGGTGGCGATGTAAAGTGTGGTGGAAAAGAGTTTTTTTATTTGTTGTATTTATTTATATTTATTGCAAGTTTAATGCGATAATGAGAGCTTTGAGCAGTTGCGATAATGTTGCATCAAAGAGACTTACCATGACACCCCAAAGTATACGGCTTGAAATGAAGCCAAAAAAGTAAATAAAACCAAAGCCACAAAAAATGGAAAAGTAATATTTACGCGTAAAAATCGTAAAAATAATAAATATATCTTTTTTGCTGTTTGTCACGTGGCGTGTAATTGGGAATAATACAGTGAAGCATACATATATGCTCTTGTTAAAGAATATTTGTAAATCTAAGACTTTTCCAAATACTATTTTTTTTCTTGAATTTCACTAAAAGTTGAGCTCGTATCCTGTCTTTGAATACTTCTTCTGGGAAGATACAAAATGTCAACTCTAAAATCTCACAGCAAAGTTTAAGGATCATTCCGCACCTGAGCTCCTAAATGTATACTAAACTAAAACCTGGTAAACTTTCATATAATTTTGTCATTTATTCATCATTGTTTATTTTTTGATAACATGAGAAATTGTTTAACCAATTTAAAAATTTTCGTAAAAGATTCAACAATATATATAAATCCACCCTATTAATATAACAACTTAAAAGAAATTAGGTCAATTGAAGGAAGATATCGCCTTAATAACTGTCTTAATAGGCGTTGGTTGACTGGTTTCGCGACCATCATCTTCTTGCTTCTTGCGTAAATTGTCGGTTCTGCGACAGGAGGCCTGAAACACCAGAACATCAATTAACGAAATAGCCGTTTGTAGATGTGGGTTAAAGGCCCTTGAATCCATGTTTTCAAATAGGGATCACAACTCTTCGCTAACACCCCGCCTGATTTAGAAGAGGGCACAATGGGCCTAAGTTCGTGATTCTTTTATAATAAGAGTCAATCATTAGTGTTACTCTATTTTAATTACCTTTATTTTAATAAGATAATATGATGGTTCTATTGAGCATAATTTTATTGGAGGACTAAACGTCACATGCTACAAGGTCCGATTACAATATAATACCACTTCTGCTGAAACAAATCATTCAAGAATGCAATACGATTTTGTATATCGTTCTTCATTGAGCAGAAGAACATAACTTCGATGGGTTTTATTGCTCGAAAAAATTCTTTAAAATCACCCAGTGTTATACATTTCCTAGAGAAGATGTATTTCCCTACATATATTAATATATGTGGCGACATTGACATAGTTCAGCGAAACAAAATACAGCGGCTACGCTGGCTAGGTCATATTGTACGGAGGGATAAGAACACGCCAGGTTGAAAGTATACGATGCAGTACCCGCTGGTGGAGAAAGAGGAGATTAAAGAACTTTGTTGAAAAGTACAGATGGAGAAGGACGTGGCTGCATCTGCAGTCAGCCCAGCAGTGAAAAGATGAAATGACTTGTGCGCTATTGTTAACTGAACTTTAATCGTGACATCGGAGTCGATGTCAGAAAAGACGAAGAATAAACATTTTTAGCGATTCGATACTAACACATTAAGTTTCTCTGTAGTCGGTTTAAGCGTTTAAGGTTTTGTTAACACTTTCCGGATACAGAAAACCCTAACACCGATATACAATGAAATTTCCGAAAGGGCTGACAGACGRGTCAGTTCGAGATAAAATCCTTTAAGTACATGCAGGATCGCCCTGATCACATGGGCTCGAAAGCACTAAGGGACGGTTGTTGGCCTAATGASAGGTCAGAAACTACTGACCTCATATGCAAGCCGGATGGTCATAAATAACGACGATACATGCTTGAAGTGTAGAGAAGYGGGCTTAAGAGAGACGCTGGAAGATCTCCAATAACTCTGTTGAGCATTTTTTCGAAGCTGTCTTAAAAATTTTGGCCTTTCGTAGATCAAGGGACGAGATGAGGTATCAAAATTAGATATCAAGTCGCTCTTAAAGTACACCAAAAGTCTTGACGTCTTGCATGACGAATACTGCAGCTCAAATTAAACTGAAACTAGCATTACTAAGGACCAGTAGGTCTGTGCATCACATGACAGCCCGCCAGTATAACCTCACTGAGAAATTGCCTTGTTGTTGCTAATATGATACTACAACAAAAACTTTACATTCTAGAAATGATATGTTAACAGTTCTTAAGTGGATATAGATGCTGCTCGTTTCGTTGGATTGTCTTTGTACCTATAGCAGTCCTAGAATGGCTATTGCTAGGCTAGATATTTGGAATGGATCTAAATTTACTTTTGGGAGCCTATTCGTGCCCAGTGTGTTTGTGATTGCATTAATTTGCTTTTTGGCATTCTCAGTTCGCACCATTGCCAAGCGTTGCCAAGTTTTGCCGGTAATTACAAATGATTGCTTGTGCGCACACTCGCCAATTGCTTTTTATTATTGCTGAACTTTGCTTATTTGCTATTTTTCATTGTTGTTGTTATTGTTATTGCAGTTGTTTGCCATACGACTGTCAGTTGGCGGCTGATTGACAGCGAGCGCCGCTCTATTGCCCATGGCGTTGCCTACTTTTCGCACAAGCCACACGATTCAAAGGCGCAAGCGTATGTACAAGTGTGTGTGTGTGTGTTGGACATCATGTAAGCTGGCCGGTGTAAACAGCTGCGCGTAATAGCAAACAAAAACCGCTTAAGGCTCTTGACCTTAACCTCCCGCACTGGCTGGCTAATGGGCAAACGTTTCATTGCGCGTCCTGCTGTTTTCAACGCTGTTGCAGCACAAGCGCATGCGTACCATTGCGTTATGTGTCCGCTTAATAATTGCACACGTGTGTGTGTGTGCGTTGATTTTTTTCGCTCACTGGCACATTAAGCTGTTGCTTTTGCGCGCTCACGTTTCTGGCGAAGTTGGAAAAATCTGCGAAACTCCCACGATTTCATTTTACTGTCTTCTCTCGGCACCCGCCGCCATGCCTCGTGCTTATTTTTCTGCCATTTCTATATGTCCGTGTGTGTGTGTTTGGCTTCTTGTGCGAAATTTATGAATTGTAAATTTGAATTTTCTTAACATCGCCACTGTTGTTGTTGTTGTGGTTTGTTTGCAGTGAAATCTTTACATCTCTCTGACGCTTTCATTCTCCCACAATTGACTGCTGACTTCGCCACCCCTCCCTTTTAGCATTCAGAAATAATTGCTTGTTTTTCCGTTGACCATTAATAGCTTTTTGAGCAAATATTGCGCTACACGAATGTCTATATATGTATATAGATGCGAGTATATCTGTTTTTATAGATATATCTCTTTTGTATTTCTATATTTTTGTTTATTCCCAATAAGAAAGAGGATCTCGCGCCTTATCTCCCACACTTACTGCGCCCAACAAAGTGTGAAAATGTGTTGTACACAATAAATTACCTCCATGAACACGCATACACAAATACACACACTCAAATACGCTTAGCAACATGTAGCCAAACACCTAGATATGTTCTCTCAATTACCTCTTTTATTGCTAGCCCTTGGCCGTTATTTTGTTGCTGTTGCTGTTGCTGAGATTCGGAGAAAAGGCGAAAAGCAGGAAACACATACACACGAGTGCTGGAAAATTATTTTGTTTGTAGCAAATTGAATAAAAATAGTCTTATTGGCCGCTGCCTTGCAGCTATTTGCTGTTATATGGGTCAACATTTCGCCTATCTGATGCCGAAGCAAAACAATTATTCTATGAGAAAATTTACACCTTTTGTGTTTATGGCTGCCGGCAGTGAAAAATAATTGCAGATTGATATTGTGATAACGGTTTTGGTGTTTATGGACACACGAAAATGATGTTTGTCTGAAGAAAGCAGTGATTTTAATTGCTTGTTCTAACAACAATTCCAAAAATAAAAATTAATAAAAATTGTTATGGTAATGAAAATAATGTAAATAGAAAGTTATGATGCATTTTTAGATTAGATTTTTTAAAGGAATGCAATAACTCATGYAAACTTGGAAGAAACTTTTTTTGCTTTAACAGTGACATTGGATTGTATTTTATTGGGAAACCATTATTGTTCTAAAGTCTGAGACAATTATGACAATTATGTACATGTTAACTTCACTTTAAAAATTTCTGTAAAGTTTTTTAGACCAATTAAAAAAATGGCATTTCCAAGACCTTCATTAATCTGCGATCTCTGTAAATTGCCCAAAACCTTTCAAAATTAATAACTTTACTAAGCGTTCATAAGTCTACGCAGCTTTTATTAGTATCAAAATCTTTCGTATTTTCTAAAAGCATGAAAGCTTTCGCGTGAACACAATGTTGCCTTGCTTTCATAAATCTATGAAGATTTCATAATAATAAATTACCCAAAAATTTTCGAATTTTCGAATATTAAGTTTCCGCTGTTTTTAAAGGTTTATGCAGTTTTAATTGTACTTGTAAATGAAAGCTTTCATGTTTTCTATTATCTCAAAAGTTCTCACTTAGCAACAATTTCTTCCTGTTTTCACTAAACTATGTAGTTTTCACCTGCGTAAGCCTTTCGAAAGCTCTTGCGTATAATAAAGGACTGTTGCTTCAGAAATCTACGAGGTCATTATCAGTCTAAAAAGCTTTCATCTTTCTTAATAGTTGAGAAGATCTYAGTAAGAAAATTTTCTTGTGTCTTTCAATCAAACATGACGTTTATTAAATCGACGAAGTTTCATTTTCATAAATTATCCAAACGCTCTTACGAACAATAATTTTATGCTGCTTTCAGAAATTGACGAAGATTTTATCAGTCTACAAAGCTTTCATATCTGTTTATGTTAAACGTAGAGACAGTTGTTATATGCTTTAATAAATCATAGTAGCTTTCATACGTTTAAAAGCTTTCATCAGTCCTCGAAGTTTTCATTTCTAACAGAAGGCCACTTCTAATACCTTAGAACTGCAGATAATTTATATTAAAAGGCATACTTTTAAGGTTCACATTTATGTATGCCTTTATGTATTTGGGGTCCGTGGTTGATAGGTATTCTGTAAAAACCGATAAATTTGTCTTTTCATTAGTCTTTTCTATGTTTAAATTATTAACACAAAATGTAACGTGCCACATTTTTTTTTGTGAAAAATTCTTTCATATTTTTGTGCAAGAACTTTTCCATTACATTTTGGCTTATTTTTATTGGCCTAAGTTTCTTATATCATAATTATTTTAACAAATTWCAAAAAAAAATAAAAATCGCATCTGGCAACCCTAATGTAGAAAACCACACCAAAATTTTACCCGCTTTAGGTGTATTTTTCTACATTGACATTGATGTTTCATTAATTCGTATGCTTAAGCTATTGACTCAAAATTTGACATTTTCAATTCGTGTATTTTTCACGAATATTTCTATGTGTGCTGCCAGATGTACATATATATTTATTAGTAATAATTTTTATATTAAATTTTGTTTTTATTTTGGTGCCATAAGCTCATTATTTCACAATAATTAAAAAAATGGTTCTATATTTAGAAAACAAATTTCGCATCTGGCAACACCGGTTTAGAAAAGCACGACAAAAGCCGTTAAAAAATGTTTCATTCGTTTTTCTTATGCTAAAATATTAACTCAAATGTAACAGTCTTCATTTTTATGACAAAAAATTCTTTCAGCGTTGCCAGATGAGAGAAAATTTTTGTACTAATTTTTTTTCATTTTATTCTCTTAAAGCTATTAAATTGTAATGATTTTTAAAAATAATTTTACACTTCAAAAAAAAACAAATTTCCACATCTGGTAACACTAGTGTAGAAAACAAATAGTGGATAGCAGGGTGTATGTATGTTAGAGAACCACTTGAAGTAGATATCGCGATATGAAGTGAATTTAATAATAACAAATTGTGAAGAAAGACTTACATATTCACATTGTATTTATGTACAACTATATATTTATATATTATATATACATATGTACGTCTGCATACACTTATGTACAAAAGCAACGATGAAAAATGTGACATATTTCGCAAAAAATCATTTGAGTGGCAAAAATTTGTGTGTCAACTTCAATGTGGACAAAACTACAAGACAGGACACTTGCGCGCTGTTGCAGCTGCAAGTTGTTGCAACCGAATGGCTGCATTTTCAACGCAAACCGACCAAAACAAAAAAATCAAAAAGCAAGAAATGGCAACACAAAAATTTTAATGCACTACATGACGATAATAAATAAGTCGAGCTTGCGAAATTGGCATAAAGCATGTGCAACATGCCACCAGCAAGCAGCAGGCGGGCGCATGCAATGAAGGTTGATGATGTAATGTGTTTATGAACAATTTTTCTCTTAATGCCGAACTATAAGATTAAAAACAACATGCGAAGTGACAATGAAAGCGGCAATAGGAAAAATAGCGGCACAACAACACTGCATGTGGCAGCGTGGCAAGGAGCGGAAAAAAGCAAAGCTGGTGGCATTGTTGTGGCTGCGGCAACAAGGAACGCGTGCGCGCAACATTTTAATGTGATGGCGTAAAATGGTAACAACTGCAACAATAACAACAAGAAAAGCGGCATGTTAGCCGCGCGCTGTGCGATTTTCGCAAAAGCTTGTCGAGAAAAGTTACTTTTGAAATTTGCAGCGCTTGTAAAACAGCGGAAAGTGCAATTAGAAAAAATTTGCCGCCAACACATTTACCGCCGCCAGCAGAAGAGCTGCAGAAATTATGTTGCACAAGKCTGCTGTTATGTGTTTAATTGTTTTTGCTTTGCTAAGACCATTGATTTTGGTGTTTGCTATTGTTGTTGTTATAGTTTTTTGAAATAGTTGTTGTTTTTTGCGATTGTTGTTGCATATTGTGCTATTGCTGTTGCCTTATGAGATTGTTATTGCGTTTTGTGATTGTTGTTGTTGTTATTTTTTACTATTGTTGTTGCATTGTTTACTGTTGCTGTTGTCATTTCTTGCCTACGCTGCCTTTRAGCTGCCAGCCTCGCTTTGCGGCCGGTGAAGTGAAAGTGTTTTACTGACATTTTACTTTTCCTTGCAACAATTCGTCGCAAAAATTACCAAATGCATACTGTTCTTGTTGTTGGGCGCCACCACCAACATCCACCATCTAGCACCACTACATATTCTCTTATCAACGGTTATTGCGACAGCGCTGCTGCGCATTGCGTTGGTTGTGCGCTCTGCTGATGTTGCCACATGCACTCGACGTTGGCTGTCAGTTGCCGCACACTTTAGGCGGACACATGTCGCTGTTCCGTCAAAGCACAACACTTACAACAATGCGATGCGGTGCATAGATTGCAACATTGTTGTTGTTGTTGTTGCAACCGTATTGCCAGCAGTGGCAACATATCATAAATATGCAAGAGCAAGACGCTCGGTATGCGATATGCCTGTGCCACAGGCGTTGCGWTCGGTGGCMACAGTCAAACGCGTTGCACATGCAAACGGGAGCAACGAAATGCGAGCGTTTGTGGTGAAATGCCCGGCAACTTTTCGTTGCAGATATGCACGAGCAACACACATGTGTGCATATTTGTGTAGGTGTGCGTGTGTGCCTGGTGTTGTTAACATGAGATCGTCGAAAATTGGCAAATAAGGCAGCATATCCGCACATAAATTTGGAAATTTTATCAAAATATGCAAATCAACATGTTGCYGTTGCYGTTGTTRTTGCTGCTGCTGGCAAAAGCAATCAGCGCATTGTAGCGTGTTGTGGCAACAATGTATGGTATGTAAATGCTGTTGCTTGTTGCATTAACTTGTGCAGCAGTCGGAAATACACACAGATTTATGCATGTACTTGCGAGGATTGAATGATTTGGAATTYCAAATTTTGTTTGGAAGCAAACCATTTTCGGTGGGTTTAGAGGGTGGCGGCGGTGRCGGCTTATTCCGCAACATTTTCATTATTTGTAGCATTTTGATTTCACACCAAATTTGATATGTTTTGCTTTGCAGAAGCTTTGATGAAGTTGTTGGCTCTTTACTTTAACTGAAATTTGACACGGAAGCAGTAGAAAATTAGCTCGGACGCCACTGTAGTAGACTCTTATATTGTGGCCATTTAATACTATCAACTCGGAGCATTTCATAAGGTTAAGTTGAGATTGTTGAATAGAAAGCTTGTTACTTAATATAAAGTATAGAACCAAAACGAACTGAAAATACATGCTCTTGAACCTGAAAGCAGCGGAAAGAGGGTTGAACTATCCATACATAYTTGACAAGCTCATTGCGCATCTACTTATTATTAAGTAAAGCAAGGTGTTGTTTTAGCCAAGTTCCACACCAAGTCAAAAATATAATAAATAGCTGATTTCGAAGAAATTAGAATTCACTCCRGAAAAACTACAAAGCTGATGAGCTCGAAGGGCGCGACCTCAATTGCGGCAATCATAAGAGTTCATACAGGACATTGTCGAATAGATGTGAAAGCGGTAAGACTAAATGTATTATCAAACGTAAATTGTCAAGTGTGTTTGGAGGAGGGCGAGATAGAATCAACTTGCTCCTATATTGTCCACCTTTTTYCATAAGGAGTTTACGTGGCGGGCCCCAAACTCAGCGCACAAGCCTGTGGAGGGGATGTTTCGCCTTCTCATTTTAGCTCGCCTTTAAACGGGTGTTTTTGGGCTACACAGAGGGATACTTGGTACAAGACCGGAAGCCCTGAGCTACTTGAGCCATATAATATTAAAGAATCGTTTCTGGCCACTCCCAAGTGAATGGCGTTTAGAGGACTTTCCTTACTTGCGGGAGCTTATGCACATGATTCCATCCTCTCATCAAACAAACTGTCATCGCATTCGCGACTAGACACCCACATAACTGTTGACAGTCATAACTTGAAAGTTGTAGATAATTTCGTCTATCTTGGAACCAACAACAACGTCAGCCTCGTAAACTCTATAAGTCACTCATTATTCCCGTCCTGCAGATGCATAGGCGAGGACAACATCTGATGAGCCGACGGTGCAAGTTGTCGAGAGAGAAGTTCGGCGAAAGATTAAATGTAATTTGCGCATTGGCAATAGCGAATACCGCAGTCGATGGAACGATGTACTTTACGAGATATACGAACATATTGACCTAGTTAAGTCATGTAGTCCGAATGGATGAAAACATTCCAGCTATGAAAGTATTCGACGCAGTACTCGCCGGGGAAAGCAGAGGGGAAGAAAGACTTACACTCCGTTGGAAGGACCAGGTGGAGAAGGTCTTGGTTCCTCTTGAAATCTCCAATTGGTGCCACCTTGCGAAAAGAAGAACCATTGGCGCGCTGTTGTTAACTCGGCTATAATCGCGTAAGCGGTTTCTACTCCAGTAAATAAGAAGAAGATACTGTTTAGCTTTTTCAAGCCTGAAGTGGAACCAGCAAACAGATAACCGCAACTGATTTGAGCCGCTTCAACAAATTTGTATAGCCTCAAAACGCTTTGAGAATTATGGGGTTCTTTATAGTATTCATAAATATGTGAACATTTTAGATATCATAACGGACTGGCTAGAACGTCGGGCTGTCCAATTAAGAACCCTGTTGCCGATTSTAACAGAGTCGGCCTTTTAACCTAACCTAAACTCAAACCTCGAGCAAAGCAAAGGCCCTGAAATGTCTAACGTTTATTCCGCGCKCTTAGATAATTCCTGCATTTAGTTTTTAGGAACCGAAAACTTTCGAGCTTCATAAGAAACTGCGTTCAAGAAGGTAATTAAAGAACTGCAACTTTGGAAATGAAAGTGATAAGAGCGTTCTTTATAAAAACCGTTTGTTAACGATCTTTTTCAGAAGCAGCCTGCATGTCTCTCATGTATAACTTATAAAATGACTTTGTAATCTTTTTGAAAAAATAGACCCCAGTTATTATTGTTGAGTCTAGTATAGACAAAAYTACACAACTTCTTTCGACTTCTCGCTCTCTCATATAGTTTTTTTTATAACATCCAAGTAGCCAAAGGAAGTCTTGTGACAATTGAAAGTAAGCTGGTATGTTAATCCTTATAACCGCCAAAGAYTTTGACAAATTCAACGTATGTTTCGAAATTTATTATTAAGAAAATACCCACCAAATGTGCATACTTGACCTGCCATCAAAAATAAAGTCAATAGATCTGAGAAAACGTCGTTCAGAGAATTGGCAAATTATCAAATCACATGCAACACATCTCGGCATTGTCACGCAGCCATCAACAATGTACTTCGAATGCATAAATGCATACATGCATGTATAGTATATGCCACAAGCGTGCCACAGAGCCAGAGCCAACGTACCTGCCAAACAAATTGTATCGCAAAAGAAAACAATTTTCCATTGCAACATTGTATATTCGCGGCTGATAAATATTGCGGTGACACCGCCTCTGAGTGCAGTAGTGGCAACACTTCTGAAACTAACGAAAATCKCGTGGCAACAAGGCAGGKGAGGGGCGGTGCGGTGCTGTCCACAATAGCGGTACAAACGGGTATATGGTCTAGGAGTAGCAGTGATTTGTCTTACTTAGAGCACATGCGCGACGGCATGACCGTACGATTGTCCAACTGTTTGTTTGGCCGCATCGTTGTGACTTCTCTAGCGTATATGTGTGTGTGTCTGTGTGTGTGATTTTTCACTGCTCATATATTGTAAGCTCATTTTCACTCCTTTTTTGTTTTTATTTTCCTGTTATTTTTTTTTTTTGTTTTTCGTTATTCCGTTTTATGTTGCTGCTGCTGATTGCAATTGACACACATACAGGCACGTATGTACATACGGACATTGACAGGCTGAGCAATGAATTGCCAAAAGCCGTTACAAATTTTGTTCAACACGGCACTGTTTTTGTCACTGATTACTCTTGCTGACAACAATTTGACAGCGCAAGTTGCTAATTAAACGATTTATTGAATGGAAGGTATACTTTTACACATGTCAMTACAAATAAATAACTAGTTGAAAATTTAAGACATGGGGACAAACTTACAACATGAATTTGAAGAGACGAACTTTAAACGACATAAAGCTAAAKGCTAAAGCTTAGCTGATGTCCGATTGGTTGTTGATTTGAAAGTAATCCAAAAAAATGTCCAAAATTCAAATTTCCATTGGGAAGAGATCACCATGTGTAGAAGTTCACGCAAGTGAGGAAAGTTCTCTGATCGCCATTCGCTTAGGAGTGGCCAGAAAATATTCCTTTACATAAGTCTCAAGCAGCTCACGACTTCCGGTTCAAGACCAAGTATCCTCTGGGTAGCCTAAGAAAATCCGTCTGAAGGCGAGCTAAAGTGAGAATGCGAAACAYTCCCTCCACAGAGTTGTGCGCTGGGTTTGGGAACCGCCATGTAAAAAACGCCTCTAATGATAAAGTTTAAACAGCGTCGAATGAGAGAAAAATATAACGCCAGGAGGTGGCAAACCCGATTCCCCAATCGAAGACGATGGAGCAGACGTTTCATTGCCCGACCATGAAGAAGTTCGAATGGTATTACCCGTCTGAAGAACTGAAAAGCGGCGGGAGTCGATGGATTGCCGGCCGAGCTATTGAAATACGGCGGCGAAAAACTGATAAGAAGCATGTAGTACATCAGCTTTTTTGCAGAATGTGATCGGACGAAAGCATGCCCGACGATTGCAAATAAAGTGTGCTATGCCCAGTCCCCARAAAGGGAAAATCAACAGCTGATATTGAACAAATCCTGGAAAGGASCCGTGCAAAGAGAATCGACACACACCATCTCTTCGTCCATTTCAAARCTGCTTTTGGCAGCACGAAGAAGAGCTGCCTTTATGCCACGATTTTTGAATTTGGTATCTCCGCAAAACCAATACGRCTGTATAAACTGACGTTGAGCAACACTAAAAGCTTCGTCAGSATTAGGAAGGACCTCTCCGAGCCGTTCGATACCAAACGAGGTTTCAGACAAGGCRACTCCCTTTCCTCYCCAAACACCAAACTCTATAAGTTACYAATTATTCCCGTCCTACTATATGGYGGAGAGACATGGACGAWGAMAACATCTGMCGTGTCGAAGTTACGAGTTTTCGAGAGAAAGGTTCTGCAGAATATTCATGGTCCKTTGCGCATTGATAATGGCGAATATCGCATTTGATGACATTGACATAGTTTAGAGAATTAAATAACAGCGGCTACGCTGGCTAGGTCATTTCATCTGAATGGACGAAAACACTCCAGCTCTGAAAGTATTCGACGCAGTACTCGCGCCAGGAAAGCATAGAAAGAGGAAGACCTGCATTCCATTGAGAAGAGCAGGTGGAGAAGAACCTGGCTTTGCTTGGAGTCTCGGATTGGCGTCACGGCTATAATCGCGAAAGCGTTTTCCACGCCAGTAAAGAAGAATTATAATTTTTTGTAACACTTCCTGACTATTTCCGCACTTCCAAAGTGTTGCAATTATAAAAATGATAGCGCCAYTTTAAAATGGGTGTAAAACAACAGTTAGTAAAACGAATTAAGCAGCTGATAAAATGGAGGCTGCTTGCTTCGACAATAAAGTGCACGCCATGATTTTGCCACCTGATTTGTATTTTCAACGAACTGCACTGTTATTTTAAGATACAAGTACAAAAATATGGCTATGTAAACATGTATGTGTGTGTATGTATTTACAGAGGTRTGTGTGCATAGGTGCCACAACATTAATAAAAACCAACTGGCAAAAACTATTAAATTCAATATGGAGCATACGCTTATGGAGATAAAAGCCAAACAAACAACAAAAACAGCAACACTAAATATGTATGCAGCCAYTCAGGCGGTGGTCGTTGCCACCTAAATCGGAAAATTCAATTTTATTGCGGATTTATCAAGAGCAACGCCCACCACTAAGCACCAGGCGGCCAACCAGTCAGCAAGCCACCAAGTCAACGAAAGTACAAAGCGATAGCAAAGGCAAGACAACAACAAAAGCAAATAACACTCGCAACATTGGCGAAAAATAAATCAGCAAAGCAGAAGAAAAATCGATATTTGTGGTAAATTGCTATAATGGTGAATGCTTTTAATTAAAGACAGCAGCGGTGACGCTGTAAGCAGCCCACAGCCAGCAAATACCGTATATGCCACATATGCCACACGCGCTTGCCAAGCATACACCGAAAAATATACAGACACACACGTACGTGTGGGTAAACGTTGCATTATWGCCTTGTGGCGGTGAGCGCCTCCTAATAAGGAAGGAGTTAACCGATCATTGTCAGTTGCGTTTGRACGTCATTGCTGCCACAACGCAGGTAAATTGTCAAATACGCTCAAGCGGCGAACTGTAATGGTGGAATGGTGGCATTTGTGTGCAGTTGCAACGAATGT
>NW_017535708.1:297594-337012 GCF_001853355.1 Bactrocera latifrons | reverse complement strand
TGGCGAATCTTAGACCGCGTCCGAGGTGAAGGCGCAACATTCGGCTATTTGTTTTGCGCACTCATAAAGATAAAAATATGTACCAAACGCTTACTTACATGTGTAACTGTATGTGTTACTTTATGAGTTTTTGTTGTTGTGGGTGGCTACCACCGCCGCTTGCCTTTGGATATCACCAACTTGCCACAAATGCCGGCTACTGCACTTAATGAGGGAATGGGCAGCGCTATATGGTACCTAGACGCTTTGAAAAATGTGGTGAACATTTCTTGTTGTTTTTGTARACATAAAATACAAATTTTTGTTGTATTGTTAAGTGGTTTTTGTTGTGATTTTATGAGTTTCGGCATATTGATGTGGAAATTCAAGCGCTTACTTACATACATAGTATACAAAAGCGGCTAAAGCAGACAAAAAATGTTAATAACAACAACAACCAACAACAACGSCAGCCCAACATAAACCACCAACCAACTAATAACAAAGTGTTTATTATCAATTACAAATAGCGATTTTTATTATTGCCAAAGCGAAGCAATATAAAATCATGCCGCTGCACACATACATACACACAGGTATAAATGCGATGGTGTTGCCATCGCCTGTTGTTGTGGCCGCCTGATCAGCTGCTGCCTTCATTTAATGGCGCTAACACTCATTGTGGTCATAAATTTTGTGCGTTTTCTTTATCKTTCAAGGAAGTGCTGGAAAATATGGCGCGCGCGCACAGCCGTCGCAGCAACAAGCAATGAACCGCATATAAAACCAACAACAGTTTTTTTTTTTAATCGCAGATTTTCCAGTAATGCTTTGATGCATTCACGCTGATTATGTGCGCCGATGTTGCATGCCACCAACGCCAGCTACACGCCGCTTATCGCTGATTATAGCTCCTAATAAGTGTTTAAGTATGATATTAATGAACTGTTATGGTTGCTCAGAAAGCAATTAATTGCAACTTGATTAAATTTGGCTTCCTCCTATGTTTAACGGCTTGTGCGGGTGAGCAATCGCAGACATTTCACTTTCAATTTGCCGCATTTGTTGGCGTTTGCTTAATGGGATTTTATTAGTTGGTTATGCAAAAAACAATTTTGAGATTTTTACATAATTTAAGCGATTATGTTTGTTGCTTAAAGACGCAAACTGGTTATATAAAGTACTAGTTTAAAACTAGTCCGATTTTTACTTAACACATAACAGCTCAGTGGCAACAGCARAACCAAACAATAATTCAACCGACTATTTTTGTTGCTTAAAGATACGAAMTGGTTATATATGGTACTAGTTCAGAACTAGTAAAATATTGGCTTAACATAAAACAGCTCAGTGGTAGCAGCAGAACCAAGCGGCGGCTTTACATGGAAACTGATGTATTTTCTCCCCTGCTATTGAATCTTATAGCGATTATGTAAAATTTATGCAAACACAACTTTAAGCATGCACATCTAAGTTCAAGGGAAGTTCGATCGAGTAACTACTTTGAATCCGTATGGAAGGTGCCAAAAGATTACTTGAATGATCTTCGGTACCTGCAACATTTCATTGTGACTTAAGAAAATTAGCGCTTGGAATAAAGACCTTACATGTTTTAGGGTATCCTAAAGCATTCAGACTTTCCATCGCGCGATTTCGAAAATTTAATATCAGAGAATGTATATATATGTCTGGACTGATAAAAAAGAAATTGTTATGTGCAGCTTTGTTCAATAATTTGTCCTTTATCTCTAACGGCAAAAACTCGGGCAGTTGATTTTCACAAGCTTATCTTGAGACGCAGTTTCAGTAACACTATTTGCTGAAAGAGAGGAAAGATAGTAATTACTTCCAGGTACGGACCATAAATCTTCTGTATAAGAAAATATAAATTATATCAGAAAACCWCAATCGAGCTTCTTCAGTTTCTGCAGCTTGCTAAAGCTAACAGCTTTCTTGAGACGGTCTGAAAAATTTTGTTGACAGCTCTGTACTTTGAGTACTCAAATCTTAACTAAGGGCTTAAAATACGTTAAAAAASAATTTATCATTTTGACTAAAGAAAATTTGTTTTGAGAATTAATATCCTACATATCAATAAACTAAGGCTTCCACAGTTTCAATTGCGCGATTTCAGTAATTTAATATCAGAGTATAAACTTCGTGGTTTGGAATTTCATATTAAAGAAGGTTTTCTTAAAARAATATCTTCTTGAATTCATCTTTGTATATCTGAGATTTTCGCTGGATTTGGYACTTGATGATACATGATACACAATGGGAGTCGGAGCTGCTGAATTACAAAGAAAATAAATTCCTTATTTCTTGCAGATCACAACTTAAGTTGAAGTCTCATATACTGACCGGTAGAATCAAGACCTGATTATGGCTACAAGTTTGTAAATACGTTTTCTTAACTTAACTTAATTCCTATAATTCACTGCGAACTTTGTTTGATGCTCCCATGGTATTGGGATCATTTAGGTTTCTGTACACTACGAGTGGATTTCTCCACTAATTATTTTGAGTATTCTTCGCTTTGGTGAATTATTTACAGAAAATATGCCCAGAAAACTCTACAAACAGATTGCGTCAACTAACAGAAGGTTTCAAGAATGCAGCATAATCTTATAGAATACCCAAAGATGATCTAGTGACTGATGCCCAGAGCATACTGTAATTATGGAGGGAACACTTCTCTAGCCTTCTGAATGTCATTGAAAGCCTAAYACTAGGAGATGGTGAATCCGATTCTCCCATCAATGAGAGTGKAGCGGGCGTTCCATTTCCCGACCATGTAGCAGTTCGAATTTCAATTACCTGCCTGAAGAACAAGAATGCGGCGTGGATGGATGGATTGCCGGCCGATCTTTTAATAAGGTGGCAAAGAAGTTATATGGAGCATGCATAAGCTTCTTTATAAAGTATGGTCGGATGAGAGCATGTCCGACCATTGGAATTTAAGTGTGGTCTGCCCAATCCACAAAAAGGSAGACCCTACAAACTTCGCCAACTTCGATGGATAAGCCTGCTAAACATCTCGCATAGAAGGCACTATCGAGCGTACTGTGTGAAAGATTAAAGCCCACCATAAACAAAATGGTGGTACAATAAACTGTACGAGATATGCGATGACAATGACATAAGTAGTTCAGCGAATTAAGAAATAGCGGCTACTACACTCCAGCTTTGAGAGTATTAGACGCAGTACCCACCGGGTGAAGCAGGGGAAGAGATAGACCTGTACTCCGTTGGAAAAAACAGGTGGAGAAGGGCCAGGCTATATTTGGAATCTCCTCGGCTATAAAGACGAAGAAGAAGAAATCGGTAGCACTCTCATTTTTGTATGCATACGTAATTTTCTAGGCTGTTGTGGTCCGAAGAGAGAGATAACGAGTTTTACAGTCTTCGAGCTTAGCAAAGTCTTGCATTTATTCATCAATACTTTTTAGCTTGCTTATACTTGTACTTATTATAAAATATATCTTTCGGTATCTATTGTATAATCTCCAGGTAATCCTTCTAACTCCAGTAAGTCTTCTTGAAAGATATTAGAAAAGTTAAACCTCTGCATTTGGATATAAATGGTACTACATGCTTCAAGTGTTGCATTATGAACCTCGCCTACTCTCTCTAAGTTAGTTTGAGTGCAATATCTGAGAACTGTAGTATTGTAAGTTATTATACTTACTTGAAAGAAAAAATATGTAATTCGTTTTGAAATCGTGTCTTTTCGAAATGATGAAAGAATACAAACATAAAACATTGTATAGTCAAATCTCAAATCTTTTGAAATCTTGAGACTAATGTAAAACTCAATATGAAGTTGAGAGCTCAATAAACAAGTGAGGTTATGATTATTATGGGCAGAATGCTAATTGATTTTCTCTAGCGTCATTAGAAATAGCAATAGGAGAAGAAAACAAATCGCATTGCGTAATGAGCTTAATCGCTTGGACGTTGTATAAACACTGTTTCGAAATAAAGTCTACAAAGTCTTCGACGCGCTTTACATGTTACCTTAAAGCCTTAAATGATGCAACATACTCATAATCTTATTACCATCTTTCGTCGTTGGATTATTACTACGGCAAATTGCTAATTYGTTTGTGTGGATTCTCATTAAGACTGCGCATGCGCATGCGCGCATTCGAGCCCATTACATATTGGATAGCAAATTTTCAATTTTGATTTCATTTATGCAGATGACATGCCGTGGCGGATGTTGCGGCTTTAGTTACATTTTAATAAGATTCAATTTAGTCAACGGTTGATGGGATCAACTCAGAGAGACGGCAATGGCGACGATGGCGGCAACATTGTTACAAGCGCCATGCAGCGTCGAGCGAGTATATAAGGAGACGGCAGGCARTTATCGCGAATGCAAATCGGCAAAACTCATTGAAAGATCGTCACGATTTCACAGTTTTAATGACGACGAAAATGCAGAAGCGGCAACAGCAACGCACCGCGCTCGGAGCGCACATTTTCGCGCATTTGCATAACGCGGCTAACAACGTTGCGGTGYGCGGCAMACTGGAAGCGTGTGACAATGCTGGCGCGTCGGCGCAATGGTCAGCTAGTTTCTAGGCAAAAAGCTTATGTTAATGTTGTTGTTGTTTGTGGGTGGTGTGACAGCAGTAAGGCATGGGTTTGGTAATTGATGGACCGCCATGAAGCGAGCTGATGGAAAATACATGCCTAAATGCATATAAATGCATATGTGTGTTTATCTGCTTGCTTATGTGTTTGCGGCATGTTGCATGTACATGCGCGCCTGCCGCATATTCATAGTGTTGCCGCGCATATTTCGGCGACATACATTAATTGCTTCCGTCAGCTGATATTTCAACAAATTGCAACGCACACACAAACGCTTACATGCCACTTGCCACTTGCCGCTAATGTGAGGCGCCACAGAGTCAAGCCTTTTGCCGCAATCTTTTRAATGTTTTGCTTTTGGGCTGATTGCGCGCTTATTTTTTCCCATTTCCATTTCCATTGCCGTTTTGTTGCAACACTATGCAAATTGTGTGGCAGCAATTGCATGCCGCATATGTTTATGGCGCATTTAATTTCGAGCGACAGGCCGTAAGACGCATATTTATGCTTATGCATGCAAAAACAACAATAAAATGCAAATAATGCAACATTGTAAGTGTGTGTGTGTGTGTGTGTACATGTGAGGCAAGTGGCAATTACTCAATGTTAAAGTTCAAGTCAACTGCCACAGCAAGTCAAATGCTCGGCAATTGGCTTAAGCGGGTGGACAGTAAGCCGGTTGCAATCACGATCGTTTATGCCGCCAGCTTTGCCGCATTGCAATGCAAAAAATGCAAACCATGCGAATTGAAAGCGAATGTGGCACGAAGAAAAAATAACACATGAGCAACAACAACTGTTTATATGGCCGCCGGGGTAACTTCCTCATACATGACAACCGCCACAAAGCGCGCCATAACGCTCACCAGTGCCACATATGCAACACTAAACATGCGTACAAACCTACATATGCATATACATATTCACATATATACATATATACACATAAAAACATATATATACACACCTCTTCATAACTACAACCATTTGTCTGCACAATGCCTTGATTGTGCCATTTTGTTGCTCGCCTTTGTGCGCTCTGTGCGTCCAGCAACATGTTGCAATGAAGTCATTTACTCGAGCAAACAGCAACCGTTTGATGTTGCTTTTGGTGTTTTGCGATGATTATTGTAATGCCATATTCGGTTATCTATTTTCTGTGATTTTTCCCGGCCACAGCGTCAACTGATTGCTTCATTTTCCATCTCGCTCGCTCTCACTGACACTTACTTCCTCTCCATATATTTCTCATGCTCTCTAACCAATGGCCGTTTGCCTTGCTGCTATTTGCAACAATATTTATTGTGTTTCTTGTTGTTGTTGGTGCTAGTGTCGCGGCTGGCCATTGCATCTGATAAATGTCAGTCATAAGCGTCGAAACGAAAATCGTGCAAATGCGCGCCATATTTCGCGGCATTTGCAAAATCCGTTACGGCCATTTATTATTATGATTTTTCATTATTATTATTGTTGTTGCTGCGCATTCTGCAGTTGCAACATTAATATTGGCAATTGGTGGCAAGATCGCAGGCTTCTTAGTGCCAACAAGTCGACACTGAAGCGTTGCTGTGGCATGCAAATTTTCGGCTATTCTCTCCGTAGTTGTTGGGAAATCTCAGCGGTTGACTGCGGATGTTAAGAAATTGTTGGCAGCCACTATGTAAGTGGCGACTGTCGTTGAACTAAGTTTAAAATTGGGGAGGCTTTAGTTCGACGTATGAGCGGCTCGGTTTCTGGTTCTAAAACTGGCACTTTGGAAGTTTTGTAGTATCGATTGGGATTATATGTTATATTAAAATATGTGGTCGTAAGACGGAGTTCAATATTTTAGTAAGCCCGATGCTATTATGTCGATACTCCCGACGGGGTATATTAAGTTTGCCATGAATTTTCCAACACCCAGAAGGGAACGTCAGAGACTCTATCAAATATGTGTACATAAATAATCAGCATTACAAGCTAAACCGTTTAGGGTTGTCCGTCCGTAAGTCTGCTCTTTTCCCTCTTAGAAGTCGATCAATTGTCGGAACCGCCGATATCGTATAGCTGTCATACGAATTGAACGAACAAAATCGAGTGAGAAGTCGATAACATGCTATAACGAAAGCCATCTGACTTCTTTGGCGAGGTTCAAATATTAATCAAAGGGATGGAAATAGTTTAAGCAAAAAATATATACATGAGCTAACAACTAAGGACCACTAGCACAGTTTTCGGGGATCGTACATCTGATAGAGCATTGTAGACAGTGTGTGAGGAATGACATTGTTAGCAATGCTCCTTGAGATAACTTCATAGTTGTGTCTCTAAAAAGAGCTGCGGTAGTTGATTAAACAGTAAGCAACGGTGGAATCTTCGTTAAATATCGCTTCAATAATGATGCCAGTGAGAACGTAAACGTCAATGGCGACCGTTATAAAGCGATAATAACCGACTATTTGATGCTTTTAATTGAATCTCGTGATCTCGGCGAAATTTGGTTTGAACAAGTCGGCGCCACTTCCTAAACAATTGAGAAAACATTTCGGTGAGCACATAATTGGGTCGTTCGATTGCCCACCAATATCGTATCGTGTGATATACACTGTTAGGTTTCTTCCTTTGGGAATATGTAACGCTTAAAGTCTATGATGATAATCCCGCTTCTATCCTAGGATAATCCCGCCAGCTACCAATTGAAAAGTGGACTCATTGGATGGACCATCTGAGAGGTAGCCGCGGTTACGTCGCACCAAAGTCGTTACATTTACAGCAAAATATATAATTTTCTGATTTCATAATTCAAGAACCGGAACCTACAATGACAAACAAAAAATGACATTTCATGCTCTGTTTTTTTCACTGGTCACAGTTGTACACCTTAATAGCCACTGCGCATTACGCATGCGCAGACACTTGAGCGCAAACAATGCGCGCTGCCCAAATGCTGCAGGCAATTCCCCAAGAATACTTGAAGAATAAACAGACACAAAAATGATAATATTTTAAGTATGACTGTGAGTAAATTTCCAACATAAATCAGCACTTCAAGCGGGAAATAAATGAATGACAAAGCTGTGTGGGGGATTGGAGTGCGGGAGCGGCAACAAAGTGATTAGTTTACTTTAATGAATGAGTGCAAAATGATGGTGCAAGTTTTGGGTGACGTGAAATGGAAACAGTTGCGTGCGTTGATGGGAGGGCAAGCGATCAGCAAATGATTGTCATCATGCTGCGAGTTTGCCGCATTGTTGTTCTCATTTTTCTTTACTTTTTTGAAGTTCATATAATATATACGAATAGTTGTGTACTTGCAGCGCAATAAATAAGAACTGTTGGATTACATGTGCTGGTGGTAGACAAGCCACACTTAAAGGTAATCGTATGCCACCAAAGTAATGGCTGGACGCCGCGGGCATTAACCCCATTAACAAGCAGAATATTGTTGTTTTTTATATTTTTTGCTTTCGTTGTGCGGCTTTTTTGCTGTCTGCGCGCGTTTTTCTCCACCAAAGTAGCGTGTCAGCGTTGCATTGTGCTACGTAATGGGTGGGTGCGTCGATAAACAACACCACTTGAGAGATTTATCTAACGGTGAGGCAAATTAAATGTCATTACATTTGTCAAGACATTAGGGTCACGTTTATCACTCACCAGAAAAAAAATCAAAAGAGCAGTAGTATGATATATAACAACAACAAAAAAGAAAGAAAAGTTTATGAAAAAATCTTTAAATCTTTTAACAACACTACGCCGTTTTACTGCTTGTTTTCATTGAAATTAACAAATTTCGGGTCAGCAGTTCGTCGTTACCGATTTTCTACTTTTTAAGCTACCATTAAACATTTCTCCCAATTACTGACATGAATTAGCGCATTTGAGTCGCTAGCAAATTTGTCGCTGCAACACTTTCTCAAGCGGACTCCAGCCGCTCCGCTCCTCATTTTTCTGCGCCACAACTTCGTTAGTTGTATGTGTGTTGTTGTTACAATTTTTTATTGCCGATTGACGTTGCAAAAAGTTGGGGTTAGTTTGCTTTAAGAAATCGCGGCAGTAAAAAGTTTTGCAGCGTAACATGAGGAAACCTATTTGTTCGACCAGCGCTGACAATAAAATCAGAACAGTGTTTTTACGGTTGGCGTTTTTGCCAATAGTCGGCAGTCGTGCCGCCACGTTTTGACCAGCAAACTGCGCTCGTCGCACTTGGGCAATAGAGTAACTTTATCGTATGCCCTTTGGCGGAGAGCAGATTTGTGCGCGCGGTTATAGGAAGCCGACCCATTACGAAATATTAGAAATGGTTTTTGTAACAATTTTTTTTAATTTAACGAGATATTCTCACGAAATTTGGCATATATTATTGTTTAAGACAACGCTACAATCACATATTCTGCAGATTGGATCACTATAGCATAAAATCTTTATATGGAAAACTATTGTATTTGACAAGATATCTTCTTGAAATTTGTCAAAGATTATTTTTCCAGCTAAATATATAATCTGTGAAAGAATTCGTCAGATCGGACTGCTATACTATATAGCTGCTATACAAACTGAACGTTGCAAATCCAGTTCTTCCACGGAAAACTTTTTCATTTGACAAGATATGTTCATGAAATTTGACCTAAATTATTTTACAAGGTAAGAGTACAATCTGGAAAAGAATTCTTCAGATCGGACCTATAAATTTTATAGCTGCCATACAAACCGAACTAGCAAAATCAAGTACTTGTATGGAAACCTTTTCTATTTGTGAAGATACTTTTACAAAATTCGACACAGATTTTTGCGGTATAATCTGTGAAAAAATTCTTCAGATCGGATCACTATAACATATAGCTGTTATACAAATTGTTCGTTCAATATTCAGTTATTGTATATACACTTTTTTATTTGTGGATCGTGTTATAGCTACGGTGCAACTGCAGTTAATCTTTTTTCTTGCTTTGCTCTAATTTCCTACGGGGTGGCAACTGCACATCTATCCTGTAAAGGCACACCTTCGCAACTGTGCTATTTGTGCGACCGTGTAATCCCTTTGCTTGTTAGTGTATGTCTGTGTGTTTGGCTTGATGTGATCTGTTTTGCATGAACATTTGAATTTTCTCCCAGCAAAACTTCCGTGACTTGGGAACACTTTAAGGCCCAAATAAGTTTGTTAGCTGTGAGAAAACGCCATAAAACACCATAAAAGGGAAAATCCATTTCCCTCTATCGTCCATATTAGTTATATGCAGTGGCTGTGGACTCGCTTTATAATTAGTAAGCATCAAAGTAGTAGCATTTGCCACGATCAATGCACTACCACGTGTATGTGACTGTATGTGTGTGTATATGTGTATAAAAAGTAGTGCATTTTGCGCCAAATATTAGCTAGCTGAAAAATTTCGATTTCATTGTATAGCTATGTGTGTATGTAAAAAATATTAGGGTGGTACTTAAAAATAAAAATATTAATTTTTTTTATACGTTTCACGTCCTCAATTGATAGCAACATGACCAAATGGAGTAATTATTACATTTTGTACGATTTCTTAACATATATGAGGTGTTATACTGGAGTCAAAGTAAAAAAATTTCCCTATGCGGACTCGAAAAATTAAAATTTTTTCACTCGAAACTCAAAATCGGTTTCGTAACAGCTGCGTGTCTTCGTGATGAACAATTACTTGTGGTGAAGTCGATAAATTTAGTAAGATGTGCGGGTATTAGGTCATAGATCAATGAGAATTAACTACAAACTACCCAGAAAAGTTAGCTCAAAGTGTTCTTGTATGTAAATCTTAAAAAGTGTTTCAACTGCGATGAAATTAGGTCAGTTGTTAATCCGATTTTTGTAGAGATCATCGGTCTAGGCCGCAATGATCAGCAAAAATTAGAGTAAACACCTGTAGTTAATGCCGAAATACCGAAAATCAGTGTTATTATGGTTATAAGCAAAATACTTTCGTTTTGAAATCGCCTTGGTATGATTATATATTTCGTAGTGGACAAAGATAACCCAGTTTTATACATAAATTTTCAATTAGGGCTACCACATACGCAATACGGTAAAAACTTTGTAAAAAATTACTGTGGGCAAAAAATTTAAAAGTCTTAATATTTTTTGATAATATTTTTAATAATAAACCCATTCGTCGAAATATTTTTTTTATTGATTTCAAAATCATTTCATGTTTTCGAAAAACATTATCGCGTTAACGTATTGCCAACTACCAGGGTGTAATTACCGGTAAAGAGTCTGGGATCTATGCTTACGTCTCAGAAACAGACGACCAATATCGTGGCAAAGCGGGTCAAAAATCAAGGCTATGCACAATTTTTTCAATTATCGAGGTGTGTGGTGCACTCTGAATTCCTTCCGACCGGCTAAACTACCAACAAGGAATATTATTTGTGTGTTTTGCGTTATTTTCGCAAACTATTCGAAAAAAGGGGCTAGAGTTATGGGCCGACAACTCTTTTTCACCACGGTAATGCACTGTCGCATAATGCATTAATTTTGCGTGAGATTAATTTCGACCACTGTCACTACCACAACCAACGTATTTGCCTGATTTAGCTTTTTGTGATTTCTGGCTATTCAGCAAACTCATAGGATCACTCCGGGGAAACCGTTTTGAGTCTTTTGAAGATATTAAACGTGAATCGCTATTCGGGACGCTATGCCGGAAATTGACTTTAACAACTGTTTCGAGGATTAGAAAAAATGTTGACACAAATGATAATGTGGGCAAGGGGGAATATTTAGAGCGGAACGACATGGTATGCAGACAAAAACTGTCTATGACATGCCTTCGTCTAAGGAGTATTGAAAGTATAAGTTGAATTCTAAAAACGTGTTATAATTTTCTCTTCGCCGTCCATTTAAGGATCATCCTAATGTTTGTATGCTTTAGCATATGTCTAAGTAGGTAAATGTATGTGCTGTGCGCTACTTTTTCTCTTACCGTCCTAAAGTGATCCTACAAACTTTGACCCTAGGTTCGCGTAAACTCGATCACTTTGATTTCTTATTTTAGCGGCAAGAAAATTTCTCACTTTTTCGCAGTTTCTTTTTTTGTTTTTTATTATTATTTTTATTTTTTTGTTTTCTTTTTGTATTTCTTTTGCGCTTTTGTGGGAGTCACAGAGCATTGTGTCATCACACCATTAGCGCTAGCGTTCAGCTGAAAATGTTGTTGACATAAGTTTCTACGAGCTGTTGGTCGGTAGTTGGTCCAACGGTTTTGGCTGACTTCTTGGCTTGCTAGATCAATGCTAGCTGGCTAGCTGCTTTGCGAATTCATACGGCGCTCTGCTTCCTTCGCTGTTTCTTTCTGTCTTACTAACTGTCGCTAAGGAGTCATGCTGTTTGCTACTAGTAGTATCTTGGTGGTAAGTATAGTACATTACTAAAACGTGACATTATGCTACTTTCAAATTTTGATTTTTCAATTTTACTTAATATGCTAACTAAGTCGATACTTAAGCCGGCCCCTTGTGATATTTTATACTCGTATTTTAGTAGTCGTTATGGTTTTGTATAAATTCACTTTTACTTTTGTATTAGTATGCGGAGTAGTTTGAAGTGTGTTGATCAGTGATCCTTCAACGAGATCGGTGAAAATGATATATGTATGTATGTATGTCAGCAGTGGGTGATGCGAGCGATAGTAACAACAATAATAGCGAAAATGGCAAAAAATGCAGAAAATTAAAATGAGAGCACACATACTTATGCATCCGTAGATATGCGCGAATGCTATCGATCGCTCAATCGCTCGATCAAAAAGCGTTCGCTAAGCTTTGTCGCTTTGTGGCATTGTTGTTGGCACTTCCACACAGATTTATTGCACTTTCGCCCATTCACTACTCTCGTTTTCCTTTCTGCGTTATGCCATGTAAGGTCCGTCGTATGATTTGTGGCAGCTGTGGCACGCGTATATCAGCTGGTCAAGTAAACCGCACAATCTTGATATGCTGCTGCTGCATGCCACATGCAAAGCTGAAGCACAAATGATTTGAAGCGCCAAACAAAAAACCGTAATTGACGTGATTTAATCAATGAAAATATCTGCTCCGATCGGTGTTGGTGGTGGCGATCGCTCATTACATAGCTGTACTTATTTGTGTGGCATGAATGTGCGCACATGCATCGGTATAGCTGAAATCACCTGCGTGCCTGTCGTTAAGTCATTTCCTTTTTGTTGCAATCGTTTCAATTTCAGTGTGCAGTCGTTAAAGCGAAAATGCCGATAATGATGTGCACGATCGGCCTCCTGCCGTCGGCTTGTTCGTATATATGCGTATGATATGTCAGCTTGGTTGCAATCACACTGATCCGCAATCCATGACATTTGGCAATCAGATCACATACATGCGCTGTCGCTATTGTTGTTATTGTTGGCGCTACCATTGTCTGCCAAAGCGACTCATTTCGTACATCCATCGTATTGTTGTTGTTTTTTTGTTTTTGCACTGCGTGCGCGCGCTCATTACCGTGTTCAATTACCGGCTCACTAAGTGGCAAAATGCTCAGCGCATGCAACGTTGTTAGACATGCAATTCAATTGCAACAGAATTAAGTTGATTTGTGAATTGCTCTCGTTATTCTTGGCTTGTTACACTTAGAGAATATTTGTGTAGCAAAAATATATGTTTATTATATGTGTTGTGTCTTGAGTGGGCTGTTGAGCTCGCGATTCCATAATCTAAGCTAAACTTTGTGAAGGTACCGTGTCGAAAAAGAGATTCAGAGACATGAATTTGATAGGCCAGTTTGTATGGCAGCTATGTTCTATGTATAGTGGTGTGATTTCAGCGATTTCGATAATAGCTTCTTGAAGTAAAACCACGTGAACAGAATTTCAGACCGATATCTCAAAAGCTCAAATATATATACAGGAAGACAGACGTAGCTAACTCGAATACCATTTAGTCCTTAAGGACCCCGTAGTTTCCTTCTCAGTGCTACAAGCTTCGAGCAAACTTCAGAATATATATACGGTTTAAGGTATAAAACTATATAAGTATATCGGTTGTGTAATGAATGATTCACGGAAATCAACAATTGGTACTACAATTCTGCGGGAAACATTTTAAGAGCAATTTGGGGGAAAAGGTACGTAATCCTACCTTCCGTTGTGAGACTATAATATCAATTTATATAATCAAATTTTTGTACAAGAACTAAAATATAGACTTCCAAAAGCTACCAGCGCATAAAACAGTATCGGCAAAGATAGAGGAGAGAAACAAGAGTACCAAACTGTGGCAGGGCGGTTTAATCCTCATTCAAAGCTCGCTGGACCCACAGATTTATACGGGACATCTATTCGTGGATAGACAGACGACATGGGAACCTAGATTTCCATTTGACCCAAATACTTAGTGGACATGAATGCTTTAGAAGCTACCTTTACAGATTCCAAAATGACATTAGTCCGAACAGTCCAATGCCTACAGAGTATATAGAAGACTCTGATCATATATTATTTTGTTGACCTCACTTTTCAAATAAAAGGGAAAGACTAAAAATCACATGCGGTGGTAGTTTCACGATCGATAATGTAAGGACACTCATGTGTCAGTCGACCGATAAATGGAAAACTGTTGGCAAAGCATCAGCATACATAATGATAAAACTTAGGGTTTTTTAAAAGATTAGGCATCCGTCAGTCCTAACAATAGAGGAGACTTAAATGTCCTGCTCCTCCCACGCAGTAATACTTAGCCGGTGGTTCCGTGGGGGAGTCTTGAGTTGGGAGTAGGTTACGTTTAGCGGATTAAAGTTCCGCACTTCGCGCTTCTGATGCCTCCCCCTACTTAAAAAAAAAAGACTTCCATAAGGCGGGAATGATTTTTTAAAGCCATTAGGAGCAAAAAATACTACATTATATATTTTCTTTGGCGGCTCATTACTTGCTTGCTGTGCGATAATCTTTTCTTCAGAATAATGGAACTATCCCAAGGCGTGTTGGCAGACATTTCTTTTTTTTTTACTGAACTACCAGAATTGCCAGTTCCATTTCGGTTGAGGCTAACTAACAACAGATATACACAGAAAAGTGAAAACAGGTGAAGTGATCAGATATTGCAGTTATAGTCGAGCAGCTTTTAGGACTTTGGACAACGTTTATTAAACTTCCAATCCACCAAATAACTACAAGGAATTGGTCGAGCAAACTGTCCACCCATCCAACTATATATTAAGTTCTTCTGGGAATAGGTCCATTTAGAGCGTCCCACTTTGCCGAGACTTTAAGTTATTTTATTATCTTGTGAACATATAAACTACTTCGTCAAACAGAAAAGTAAACATGATCTCTCTTCTATTTCTTTGAAATAATGAACTATGACTTTTTTAAGTTTCTAACTATAAGCAATTGGCGAAGAGAAGAGTGCAATTTGGATAACAAGGTAGTGCCTTTCGATTGTCACAAATTAAAATGATTGATTTGAAGCTTTGTATTATGAATGGATAATCGGATTTTGGTATCCCTCAATCAACTTGGCAGACTTTTTAATGAGAATTAAGATCATTGAGCAGGACATCTCCATAATGGAATATATTATTATTTTTATTGATAATAGATTTTTCATTTTCGGCAGAGATATTAGAAATGAAGAAATTAGAAGATTAGATTATTCGGATTTTGCCTATATTCTTGTACTAATCGCTACATGTACCGATCCGCTATTGATCTTCATAAGGAAGCCGAGAGATGTCACCAACATAGCTAAGCTAAGTGAAAGCAAATGTAATGCTGAAGTATAGCAGTGGATCATACAGTTTTGTAGCACAAAGAAAAACTGCGAGCAGACCGAATTAATAAAATGCTTTTCCGAGATTGATAAAGCCTTTTTTGTGTTCGTGTGACGTTTGAGATTTATATGCCAAATAGAGTGTGTTTTCGACACGAAAAGTTTGTCTGGCGATTTTTACTATAGGGAAAAAGTTGAATATCGAACCAAAAGACTTGAATATTTTGTAAAAATGTCGTCGAGTAGAGGTCTCAACAGGAAGGTTCGGAGGACCATACATTCATCAAATTCATCGAATCTTCGAAACAATTCAACCAACTAGCGAATGTCGTTTCAAAAAGAGACGCACACAAAACAGGGAAATTCACCGAAGACCATGAAGGCCATCCTCGGTTGGGATAAGAAGTGTATAGGGAATTGAATCAAGATTTGTTTCAAATTAATTGAAAATGTATGTTTCTTTTTGTCAATTCTTATCAAATTTGATTAGATTAAGCTAATTATTAATATTTTTAAATCCCTACACTCAATGCAGCAAGCATAAGAAACCTTCTTCGAAACTTCTATGCTCTTAGAAATGCTATAAACCAGCAAATTTCTTTCAGTGCAGTGTAACTCGAATGCTGTTGCAGCAAATGCTTTTTAATTAACGCAGAACGTGCTTCACCTACTCAAACAACCACATATAGACAAACATATTACCATTTATAAATCATGGAATTGAGGAAATTCTTGCAACATGTGCTTCAATCAAACAAAACGCGCATAATAATAGGAGTAACTTGCCACAGAAGCGCGCTCAGCTTACAAGCAATTTGCTGACGCTTGTAGCCAACTTCAACTGTGGATTGGTTTTGCTTGGCAGTCGGCGATTTTCCGCATTGTTGACCGTCTAATGTGAAAATCATCATGCAGCACAATAACAGCCAATTTGTAATTGTTTGATACCGTTTGTGTGAGTATGTGTGTGTGTGTGCAACATTTCGCTTTGCATTGCATTGAAAAACGTGATGAAATTGTTGTTGCTTGCGATAATGATTACTGCCAGCACCAATGCTGCAATAGTTGCTACCAGTGCTGATGCTGCCACCGTTGCAGCTGTTGTTGGCCATCATTTGTTTGTTCTTTTCAATTTCTATTTCTATTTCCATTTCCATTTCGATTTTCATTTTCATTTTCGTATGGCATTGCATTTCGGCAGAGCAATAATCAAAAACGAAAACATAAAACAACAATAACAACAACAGTCGAGCAACCGCAATTGTCCGTCGATGACGATTTGACTTGGCTCGATTGCTTTTTGTTTCGTTTAATCTCGCATGAGCTCGTATTTCGTCTTTGGCTAGAGTTTTGCATTTCGTTGCAGCTCGCTTGGATTGGCGGCTTGCCTCGGTTGTGTCGTCTATTGTTGCTGTTGCGGCTGCTGCTACAGTGGCGATTGATGGTTGTCTGCCGTTATTGGTTACGGTTGTTGGTTGTTGATTGTCGCTTCGTCTGTTTGCCTAAGTTGTTGTTGTCATTGTTGTCGACTCTTCTTTCTTCAAGTCGTCGCACAGCTCACGAATCACCGATTGAATGATGAGGTCTAATTGAGCGAAAAATCGTCGCTGATTGATTGTTTTTAAACAGCTGCGACGGCAACGGCAACGGCATCGGCGGCGACTGCTGTGCAAGGCAACAGTGGCAGTTCAAGCAACAAAAAGCTATTGACATTGTAAGCAATAGATCATGGTTGTTGTTGTATTGATGTCAACATTGTTGGTGTTGCTTTGGATGTGTGTAATTTTATCGTCATGTACAGTCGGTCATGGAAATTATGGTGTTAATGGAATCGAGTAAGGCTTGGTCAATAAAATATCTATAAAAATTCTCGGAGAGTTTAGTATGCAAATTCAAATCAATTTTCGAAAGGTCAATGAAACTTGATGCGAGGTTTCGTAAATATTGCGCGACTTCGGTCGGTTATTCGTAATTTAGTATAGAGTTTAATCCATTGTTACCTTGACTGACCTAAGAGGGCATTACTAAGCTTCAAAAGACAAAGTGTACAATTTATTCGTTTCATTTGCGGTCCTTATAAAGTTCCTGTAGACAATTTGCAATCATTCTTGGAAGTCGGCTGAAGTTCTCTTGACTGAGGATCATAAGTACAGGACTTGGCTATCAACGTTGAAGAGCTGAAAAATAAATTCAATGTTGCTTCATGGCCCTTTGAGTTTTAATCAGCAGCCGAAACTGAGTTTTGAAACTAATTTCGGTTTCATTATTTCATAAGTTAGTTTCGACCATAGAAGCTGTAGCTGAAAGACTATTCAAAGAGATATGTATCTATGCTAGGCACGATAGATTCAATTAGGGGAAGTTATATCCTATTTTTTTGAAAATAGTTTCATTTCAAATTTATTACACTTTTATTACACTTCACATAGTATAAATCAACAATCGGCAAGAAACTGAAATGTTGTGGAGAAAATGGTCTAACTTTCCATATTTACTCTTCCCATTTTTTTTATCCTTGCCGTTGGTGGCTGTGATATTTTCCTTTTTACTAACTGATGGAGCTGCTCTATGATCCAGTGCCCTCTTCTACCTTAGTTTATATATTGGTTCTTCCATGTGATGTTTGTAGTTTTCAGATAGTGCTTTTCGTCTAAGATGTTTTTCTGCATCAAAGCCTGATCAAATTTGAGACTGACTGGTCCACTTGCGTAAATCGGATTGATAATTTTTTTTCTAGATTGATACAACCTTTGAATTTTGTGTTCCAGAAACGTTTTGGGAAATAGATGAGTGTCACAAAAGATTCAAGAAGGTCATTTTATCCATCCAAAGTCATCGAAAACTTGTCACATCCAATCCTGCTGAAGACGGTGACACCTTAAAGAAACAGTGCTTAGAAATCGTAGAGTTGGTATAAGGCGTCTGTCTCTCTGGAATTTCAACATCTCTTATGGATCGACCCTACACATTTTGGGTAATGTTTTGATTAATATTTTGGTTAATGTTTTGGGTTATATTTTGGGTAACGTTTTGGGTATGAGAGGTGTAAATGCTGTACTCGTATCAGAAGACCTGAATATTTTGTCGACGATTAGAGATCGCAAAAGAATGCTTGACAATGAAGCTGAGGACTCTAACCGCATTATTACTGCTGACGAGAAGTTGGTTCATGTATATAACGTCGAATAACTTGGTGAATGGCTACCCAAAAATTAGCCGAAATCGAAAGGACCAAAGATCAATGGGGGCAATGAAAGAAATGCTTGATTAGAAATTGGATGCACTTATTATGTATGTATACTTTTCATTTCAATTACTTTATCGAACTGAAACTCATCAAACTTTCATTCTCAGCCAGTATCATTACTTTTCAAACACAGTGTACACTCGTAGTCAAGATGTCGCTGTCAACGAGTAACTTATTTGTTGCGCTTTTTAGCCACAACAGTAGCAGTTGATGATGAGACCATTTAAATGAGGCTGCCCATTTGCAATACTCTCACTTTTCTTATTTACTTTTGCTTTCGTTCTTTGTTGTTGTCGTTGTTGTTATTACGCATTAATGGGCTGATTGATGTGAGTGATATGACAACAGTGCAAAAGCAGCACTCGACAAAAGCGAACGCAAATGGACGTGCCACGTGCGGCAATGCGCGGCGGTTGCCACGTCGCCAACAACAACAACAACCGCGGAGAAGGTGAGTTTCACTTTCTTTTGATGTGGCAGATGCATGCCAGTCAAACGAGCGGCCATAAAATGGAAATGAGATAAGTGGAGGTCCTTACTCCCGCGCAATTGAAGACATATCAAACAGAAAAAACATACACAGAAAAAACAAACATGTATGTGGTACACCCACTCGGCAACTTGTCGCTGCCATCAAAATGCGACTGCAATTAATTTACGATTTAACTCATTTTCTTGTTATTGTTGTTGCTGCTGTCACTGTGATTGCATAATTTTATTCGTATACGTTGCTGCTTATCGATGTGTTGGTGGTGTTGTTGTTTTCGCTGTTTTATTGCAACAACCATAAATTTAGGTGCAATAAGTCAACAATCGCGCCGCCAAACTAATTTCTATATCTACTTATATATGTATATATGTGTGTGTTTGTATGTATGTGCGCGTAGGCAAATGAGTTGTGCCAGCAACTGTTGCTGTTGTTGCTTCGATTGCCACTGTCGGCGTCATAAATTATGCGACATTTTGCAAGTGATCTGAGTGCCGCATAAATTTTCGTTAGGCTCTCATCCGAATTCTGAAAATGTCTCATGATTATGAAATATGCGCATAAATTATGGGCAGCAGGCAACACATTTCGCTGGCAGCGGCAATATAACGGTATCCGCGGAGTCTGGTGTCGGCTATAGAATGCATAAATTAAGACATGTAAATATACAAGTATCGATTATATTAGCCAAGTTGGGAAGATTTAGTGCTCAAAATGAAACGAAGGAGATCTTTTTAGTCTCAAGGCCCTCAATTTATCGGTATTTTATAATATTCTAGAGTGGATTATAAGTTGAGCGCATCCCGAGTACTTATTGCACATCAGATTTTGAATGATTTGTTTTGAAAGCTCAATGAAGTGATGGGTTCTTAGTACCTTTGACTCAACTAGTTCGTGATCATGTGACAAGTTTTCTAAAAATATAATTCTTTTTTATCTTCGAACTAGCCTAGCACTAAAATAATGTGGCACTATTTACATATAGAAACTATTTTTCGGCTCGGTAAAATCAGTTCTATGAATCAAATTAGTGCCACAAATTAGTGTTCTGAGCTCTGTGATTATTTGTAGATCGAATAATATTCCATCTTGCGAATTTTCAATGTCTAGAACATTGTTGTAGAGTTAGATAAGAACATGCAACTGTTGGAAAGTGTTGATGACATTAAAGTCATCGTTGAGGTTAAACTATTTTGCTTTTTTTTTCTTTGTTTAGTGAAGCTTGTGTCTTCCATACTCTGATTTCAACTCAGTGAACGCGGCACTTTTTAACAGTGTGAAAGTAGGCTTAGGATTGCAGGTTTAATCAACAGTGAGCTTCATCGCAATCAACACTCTAGCATCTCGCGTCTCAGCAGCAAGATCTTAGTTATTGAAATTTGCCAGTTACAATGTCACTTGAAAGATAGTGTTTTTGTAAACTAAGGCGTTTGGTGAGGTCCACTATTCTTTATCTAAAACTGGATAGGGACATAAACTTAAGCGTAGCATCCAAGAAAGCTCTAGATATAACACAATACTTGAAGCTTTGAAGAAAGAAATTTAAGGGACATACGCTCAAGATCAATTATAAGCCGGATTGGTTCATATAAACTACACGCGCAAACCGAATCGATAAATATACATATTCTGATACAATATTTTTTATATTTTTCATGTCCGTGTGAATCAGTCTGGGTTTCGCTGTTGTTTGCTTATGACGTGAAGTGTTTGTCTGGCTATTTTTATAATGAAAAAAAAAAAAAAATTACAATGAGTTTGCTTGACAAGTTTGAAAATTTTGCAGACGTTTTTGGTTTCTACGGTTCATTATCAGGGGCACATTTTCCTAAGTGACACAAAACATTGCGTGAAGATCGTAAAGTCATTGAAAACTTTTCTCAAGGAAGCCGTTTATTCATTTTTATGAATGCCGCTAACAGCGACAATGACAAAGAAACATTGTTTAAAAATCATCAGATAGATAGCAGAAGGCTTCAACATCTCTTCTAGATCTGCTCAAAATATTTTGGTTAATGTTTTGATTAATATTTTGGATAATGTTTGAGGAATGCTTTGTATTAAAATATACGCATTTCTTGCAAAAGACGTTGAGTAGAGGTCGCAAAAGAGATGCATGACAAAGGAGCATTACATTGTCCAAAAGCGAGTAAAAAGTCAAGGTAATGCTCATCGTTATCTCTGGCTACCGTGGAGTGGTTTACCATGACTACGTTCGACAGGGTCAAACGATCAATAAGGACATGTGGTAATCTTAAGTCGTCTTCCGTCCGCTACCACCGGATTCCATGGATTCTTACTACAAGGTGTCGCCACATTCTATCATGACTGTGACTGATATTTCGGACAAATACGGATACGGATTTAATCATTTGTGACTTTTTTGTTTTTGAAACTAAAGAATCTGATTCGGGGACTCTTAGCGCTGTAGCTAAATATATAAGTCTGCAACACCCTTCGATCCGTCTTTTGCACTGCTGTATACATATGTACATATAATCTGAAATACATACATTAGTAAATATTTTACAAGCAAAAAATATGTAATCAGCGTTTAAATGACAGGTAGTCCCCTCTCAGCAGTTCATTTGAAATTTTTTCAAACAAAAAAATATAATTTTTGAACGCCTAAGCGCCCTGAAGCATTTATTGAACGACCCTCCGATTACAGTTTTTCACTTAAACGCCATCGCTATTAACGCATGCCACACTGATTTACACAAATTAACACCGCAATGCGACATTTGTAGAATTTCTCCGAATATTTGGGTGCAACAATAATTTTATGTGACACGCACACATACACGTTTCACTCATATAAAAGTATATATACTTTAGTGAGCATTAGATAAACAAGAAGCCATGAAATTCCTTTGCAACAGACCATTTAGCGCTGTGGCATTTGCCGCAACTGAATACTCGACGAGCCGCAACTAATGCATGACGCGATGTGGAACAGTGCAACAGCARCAACAACAATGCATATTTATAAGAATTTTATTTGTGTTGCTTAGAATTAGAATAAACTGATACTGAATTATGTAAGCGCAAATGCAACAAAGTTAGAAAAGTGTCTGCCGCAACTTGCAACATGCACCTCTCGTACTTTAGTGGCCGGCTAGACCAGCGCTACATTGTTGTGTTCATGCTAATTTAAGGCCAATGTTTTGTGGACAGTTTGAATTGTTAATGAATTTCTGGGAGAATAGATTTTGAACAAAATTACAAAAACCTATTCTATTTCTTTCTTTTGTTGTTGTTGTAACGGGTACATAAGCCCCGATAAGTTAGTAAGCTTTACATAAGTTGTCATCGAGGTCATCCCAAGTAGGCCCAAGGTAGGCCCAGGAAACGCGTTGTTTCGAATGGGTTGGACCAAAGGGAGAGCGGTGTCAGATGAGTAGAGTTAATAAGGCATGCAATGAGTGGTGGTTTGTTGCCAAGTACACCATTCGCTGAGAGGGAGTCGATGAAAGAGTTAATGGCGGTCAGTGCATGTCTGAAGTTTGTTGCAAGCAAGTTCAGATCAGAGTCTGCATTTCACTGTATACAGGCGACCGTATTGGTGCGGTGTAATTAAAGGCAGGTCGGCCTTGGATGTTACTAACAACGTTTATTTGTCTTTTCTCCATGTGCTGCCGCCTAGCGTCTTGGAGATTTTGTTACGTCTCTGTACATTGGTAAAAATGGCGGTCGTGTAAGGAGTGAAGGAGCACAGACTGTCGAAAGTCACAACTAAAACCTTAGGGTGTCCAATAGTAGTCCGATATCAGCGGTTTCTACAAATAGATTACTTAATGGGTTAGAAAAGACGTGTGCAGAATTTCAAATTGATATCTCCAAAAGTGGGGGACAAATGACTGCCATCTACTCAGATTGTCAGCCTGATCAAGGAATAAGAATATATCAAAATAAGAGAAAATGTTGCCTAAGAGTTGTAAGCGCCGAAATGTCAAATAAAGGTCACCAAAAAGAAGCAGAAACGACCATCGTCACAGTCAGAGTTGAAAGCAGGTTTACTTGACACAGGAAAGCGGCTCAGTTAGATAAAAAAGCCCCAAACAGCATAAAAAGGATCAATTCGAGTATGCTTTGAGGACGTGCAGGATCGCCAAGATAACACGGTGTCGAAAGGACTCGTTGACCTAGTAACAGGGTACAACTGGCATCAAACGCGACCCGGATGGGCATTAGTAATGAAGATATATGGCAAGAAAGTAGGTATGAGAGAGATTGGAATCATGGTATCCAACCTTATCTAGAACTTGTCTTAGATGTCTAGGAGCTTCGCAGTTCAAGGGCCAAGATATAAAGTCACTCTAAAAGTTCGTAAATGCGTTAATGGCCAATGTGACGAATACTTCAGCTCATATTAAACTTAAGCTCCATCTGGCATTACCAAAGACCAGTAGATGTCTGGTGTGACAGCATGCCAGTGTAAGCTAATGTAATCTAAGAACTCTTAAAATTCGAAAACTTATGAAGCATCCTAAAGTTACAGAAAATCCCCTAGCTAAGATGTGAATAAATCCTTGGTACAAAGACCAAGTTGAAATATCACAAAATGATTTAGTTGAAATCTAGTTAAATTTAAGGGGATCGACCAAACATATACAAACTAAAGATTTTCTCAATGAAAAATTAGTAATCCAAAATAAATTGTTTGTACATGAGGACCATTTAAGTGAGTTTTTATTTCTAAAAAGTAAAGTTCTTTACAAAATACAATAAATATATATTTTCAACTTCAGCAATTCTGCGCGATGCGACTTTAATTTCGACTTAAAAGCAGCAACGCGGCGGCACACTCCGCGAACGACGTGCGCAATCGCAAAAGCAATTATTCGTATTGCGGCGACACAACCGACGCGGTCCGCCATTATAACGATCAGCTGGCGGCCGTGCTACAGGCGACATACCGTAATTAACTGCTGCTATAGCTTGAACTGGCGAGGAGCAGCGCATAGGTGAGGTTGCGCGCGTGGCACCACGTGGGCATGGCATACTATCGCCCGAACTATAGCCGCACTGTGGACTATTTGTACGCCCAACCGGTGGACAAGACTTGCTGCGATGCGGTATGGAATAAGTGCGCGCCGCAGCACGCACCATACTTTTGTTGTCGCTAAACATGTCATATGACACACTCTGTGACGCTTCAGCGATGCCCATGCCCGAGAATGTCAGCCAATAATCGGTGTAGTTGCGAAAATAAGGCGGTTGACCGGTATGTGGGCAGTTCTTCGGTGTGGATGCCATTGCGGGATTCGGGCAGAAAGTCGGTGTCGCACCGGCACCACCCGAACGGGGGCACACATTAAAAGTAACGTTACCGCGCTGTGGACTAGCGTTGAAGGTGCGATTACCGCCACGCGACACATTAAATGTTCCATTGGGGCACCTCGCTTGTGTAGCGGTACGAGCTTGCGCTACATTATAGGTGGCATTCGGCGCGCAACGCGATACATTATATGTGGCATTTGGTGTAGTACGTGTAACATTGTAAGTGGCATTGGGCGCGCAACGCTGTACATTGAAGGTAGCATTCGGCGCGCGTTGCGGTATATTGTAAGTGGCATTCGGCGCGTTACGCGGTACATTGTAGGTAGTGTTTGCTGCACAACTCGGTATATTGTAGGTGGCATTTGGCGCACAACTGGGTGCATTATAGGTAGCGTTCACGGCTTGCGGTCTGCATATATCATATGTGGCATTTGCACCACGTATCGCATTGTAGGTGGTATTCCCCGCCGCCGGGCATGCGTTGCTGTAGATGTCATTTGTAGCAAGTGGCATGTTATAGGTGGCATTACATGGCGCGCAGGCGTTGTATGTTGCATTCGGCGCACCAACGCGCTTTGGACTTCTGCTCGCATTCCGCGCGGCGCATGCATTATACGTTGCATTTGCCGCATTCAAATTGTAGGTGGCGTTCAAAGGCCGCGATTGTCTGACACAGTTTTGCTGGGATCTCCCAAAGCTGATTGGTGTGGCCGTAAATGTGGAGGGAAAATCTGGCGGCGTACATTGCGAGTCGTCGGGATGCATTTCATACATAGTCGAGCACATATTCGGCACTTGTGGCGATTCAAAACCGCCGTAACTACTAGAGCCACCGGTATCCGAGTATGGATACGAATCGGCGCTAGTATCCGCATACGCTTGCCTATGTTCGTATATAGATTCGATTTCGCTGACAGCGGTGCATAAAATATCCCAAATTGTGCGCCGGTTCGGTATTGCTCCTGTTCCACCGCCTCTTAAACGCTCCTTATGTTGCTCTTCGAGCAAAAAACGTTTCATCTCCGACAGCATCTCCCATTTCGCATATTGATTTTGTCGCTGTTCCTCTTCAAGATCTTCTTGCTGTGCTCGTTCCAGATGATACTCCAGTTCGTGTTTGGAGAGCGTAAATAGCTCTGACGGTGATAGTTTGAGTTTGCGCGCCCAAAAGAGTATTTCCCTTTTGGTTAGTTCGGAGAGATCGTCATCCTGCAGCGGATTCGGTTTTCGCGTACTTGTCGCAGCAGCAGCGGTGGATCTCATGTTCGACCTCCGTCCAATGAGCAACGCAATTTTGTCAGTTTTTCAAATTCAAATTTTTTGGGTGGTTTTGCTGCTTTTCACTGCAAATTTGTTTGTCTTGTGCTACACTTGAAATTTGGATGATATGTGTGTAAGTGACTTGTGGCATATGGTGTCTTAGCAAAATAAAAACAAATTTGAAAAACAAAATGGAAAAATGTCTAGTGTTCACAAGTTACATAATTTTTTTTTTCGAAATACTGGTAAATATTAGCGTACTACAAAAATTGCTTTTAAATGCAAAAACAATGACGTAGTAATTTAGGTATTCGTAAGAGCAGAAGAAATTCGCTAACCGTTATGGTCGAATAAGTGTAGAAAACTTAATTAACTTGTTGCCGCAACGGACAGTTAAAACGAAATACGGAGGCAATGACAATGTCTGCAGACGAAGGTACGTGGCATTGTATGCGTACAGGGTGGTTCAGATTGGCTTATATTTCTACTATGGGAATATTTGGAGCGTAGCGGGTCTTTGCTTTTGCTAATATGAAGAAAAGCAACGACCACCCAGTTCCGGTAAGCAAAATTAATTACTTTCGAGATTGGAAAGCAGTGCTCCCTCGTTTACAAGGTCGAAACGATTTGCAGGCTATAAAAAATAAAAAAACGTCTTGATATTCCATGCCTTAATTGAACTCAGCTATTGAAAGTGTTAACAGAAATACCGATGAAGCTATTCGTGATGATAATATTATATAAGACCAAATCCTTCACTAAGACTACTTTTAGGAAAGCCGAGTAAGCACGAAGAATAAAAGATTACTGAATCAAACTGTTAACACTTATACTGATGAACGATAACTCTCGTCGAATTAATATGAGATGAGCTCTTAGATAGCTTCAGTGCAATGATGAATACTGCAGAACATGTAGATTTACAGGGGTTAATACTGTCAATTTGAATTCAAGCGATAGAGACCTATACTCTCTGTGGTTGAACATGAGATCACTTCGAAGTCCCTTAAGACCATACATGACTAAAGTCATTTTGTGGAGAGCCGAGTTCCAGCGAAGAAATAACAATAACCAATTCAAAGCGTTAACACGAAGACATTAAATTAATTTCTGATAATATTGTTATATAAGCCCAAAACGATTACTAAGATCATTTGTGGAGAACCGAGTAAACTGGAAGAGGAAACGATTACCGAGCAACATATCGTGAGCTACAGCACAAACTGAGTCTTACATGAGTCCCATATTATGTACCACCCTTTACTTATATTTATGCATATACTTATATGTATTACGTCTGTAAGTGCAACTTCTTTCGCATTGGCGGCAACATTTATTGCTTGAATTTAATTATGATTGCAATTGGCTGGCGAAAAATAGTCAATGGCTAAGAGTCATGGACAAGTTCATGGCCACAAAGTGTTTGGTTTGGCAAGCGCTAAGCTTTATGCATTCACTAGTTGCTGTTGCTGCTGCTGTTTTTAACAACAACAACAAAATTGCTGCATTTGCTGCTGTTGTAATTGCTGTTGCAACCACTGTCGACGTCCACTCTGCGCTTCATTATCGTTATTGGTGTGCCGGTCGCCAGCAGCTGCCGTTTTGTTGTCTTTATAAATCGTAAATTGTAAACATCACCGCTTGTTGTTGCTTTAATTAACCATTTATAATTTACAAGTTCGAATGTATGCAAGCGAAGGTGCTGCTTGCAATAAATATTCAACAGGCCTCAAAGGCAGCGACCGATTGTAGCGCGGCATTGTTTACGATTTCAATTCGTTTTATTTTTTGTAGTCTTCTTGCTTTGCTTTGCTCTTTCCATTGTTTCATTATTGACATTGTAATTTTGACAGCTACTTGATTGGTGATTTTGTAAATAAATCAAATCGAACGAGATACAATTTATGAAATTTGTAATAGGTTTTTGTTTTTGCTGGGATTGTGGGAGCTTTAGTGGTTTCATCGGTACAATTTCTTAGGTGATTGTGGCGCTAGCTATACTAAATATCACGTGGGTAATATTCTTTGCTAAATACCATGAAGATATATTGTCAAATAAAAAGTAATCCATACAAGGACTAGATTTTGAACGTGCAGCTTGTAGGGCGGCTATATGATATAGTAGTCCGATCTGAATACTTTTCTCACAGATTATATATTTGCTTAGGAAAATTATTTGTGTGAAATTTCATGAAGATACCTTAATAAATAAAGAAGTTTTCCATACAAGAACTACATGTCGATCGAGCAGTTTGCATGCCAGCCATATCCTAAAGCTATCCAATGTCAGCGGTTTCGACAAACGAGTAAGTTCTTGCAGGGGAAAAACAATGTGCCAAATTTCAGATCGATATCTCAAAAACTGAGAGACTATATATAGATGGGCGAATAGATATGGCTAAATTGACTTAGGTCGCCACATTGATTATTTACTTTTTAGAGTCTCTAATTTAAAATACTTTGTGCAGGGTAAAAAACCAAATTGTCAGTAAGACACAATATTTGTGAGCTTTTGAAATAACTAATTTTTATTTACTTTTTTGAGTATTTTACGAGTATTTTATCTTTGGGTATACATCTGCTTATACGGATAATTAACATGTATTGCTGCACTTACCGACTGAGCTGATGACATAAGTCGCCGGCGGTTTCAGCACGCTACGCGCATAGGCGCCGCGTAGCACTTCCAGTGCGCATGGTTCGGCTGTCACCAATAGCATGCCGGGCGCCACATGACCGGCATATTTGAGCGCACGTGTTGCGGCGGTGAGTGGTGCATTCCACCAACATTGCGCGTTGGCGGCGAGAAAATTCTGAAAAAATACAGAAATAAGTAATAAACCGTTAGTATTAAATATATTTAAGTAAAGTTATTTGAAGAGTAAACTGTTGAGATGTAAAGGTTAAACATGTAGCTCAAACAGCTTTTCGTCCAAAGAAATTTTTTTAAATATTAGGTTGTCAAAAAAATCTTGCGGTATTTTCGCTAGTTGGCGCTGAGAGCGCGTAGTTCTAGTTTTATTCGTCGCATCGGATCATGCTATACCCTTTTGGAAAGCTCATTTCATGCGCTAACATGTGTTTGATTGATTGTTGTTTCTTTTAAGTCGTTCGTGAGTTATAGCATCGCAAACATGGAGCAAAATAAAGAGAAAATACGGCATATTATATAGTACTACTACGATAAAGGCAAATATGCATCTCAAGCCGCCAATAAAATTTGTGCAGTTTATGGACTCGATGCAACTTCCATTTCCACCGCACAACGATGGTTTCAGCATTTTCGTTCTGGTGTAGAGGTGGTCCAAGATGCGCCACGCTCCGGCAGGCCTGTCGTCGAAAATTGCGATAAAATCGCTGAATTGGTCGACAGTGACCGGCATAGTAGTAGCCGTAGCATTGGTCAAGATTTTGTGAACAATTGAAAATTCAATAAAGATACCGCAAAAATACCGCAAGACTTTTTTGACAACCTAATACATAAACTCCAAAGATGTTGATGGCGAGTTTATAGGCGTTAAGAGTTCATCTTACTTGCAATCTGTGTTTGAAAAACTTACTTTTAGACAATTTGAAGTTAGTAGACATAGTAATGCCTTGAGAAATTAAGGTGTCTCTGTTATAAGAGAGATTTCGCTTTCGATCTTCGTCATCTCTTTGACAGGCCTAAATTTGAGCTTTCGGGAATAGAATTTTGGCCAAAGCTAAAAGAGAAGCACAACGTGGGAGTTCACAAGCGATTAAGAATTGTATTCTCTTCGGATAAATCTGTGATCAAATTGAAATATATTTAGATTACTTCAGTTTAGCCTCCGCAAATCTTATCGCCATACTGACGAATACCGTACCACAAAACATGCAGATTTGCGGATGTCAGTATTGTCGATTTGGACTCAAGCGATAAAGAACTATACTTTCTGTGATTGAACATGAGATCACTTCGAAGTTCCTTAAGACTCTCCTTTCGCCATACTGACGAATACCGTAGAAGATAAAGATTTGCGGAGGTCAATACCGTCAGTTAAAGTTCAAGCGGTGGGACATGAGACCAGCTTGGAATTTTTTAGATTCCTTTAACCTGAATGCTGTGTACATAGAAGACCAATGTTCACGGAACTCAATACTGGAAATTTGAGTTCCAGCTATTGAGAACTATACTCTGTCTAATTGGACATGAGATCAGATCGAAGTCTTTTCAGGATTCCTTTGGCTTGTAGCCATGATTACCGTAGAAGACGAAAGTTTACCGTGATAAATACCGTAAATTGAAATTCCAGCGATTGAGAACTACACTTTTGATGGTTGATCATGAGTTCGAAGTCTTTTTAGAGTCCTTCAGCGCAGTAATGAATATCGTAGAACAAGAAGGTGTAAGGAGGTCAATGTATGAGATCAGTTCAAAGTCGATGAAGAATAGGAATGTCAATACTTGCGTGCTGGCTCACAGATCTCTTGTTTACGATTACAAATTCAAAATAAAATATTTTAGGACCAGGAACTTGGCAGTTTTTAGGCTTAAAAAAGGAAAACTTTTTAGAAGGTTATTGCCACTCGTGTTGCATTTAGTGGTAATAAGCTCATAGCAAACTAGATAATCGAGTGTGAATTGTAAATTGTTTATAAGTAATGGACGCTAACGACTGCATACGATTTGGTTGAATGGCTGAATCAACACTTTTCTCGCATCATTATGGGCAAAGTGGTGCACTTTTGGCAGTACTAAGGAGCATTTGTTGCCACAAGGGCTAAAAGAAATGACCCTGCAACGCTACGAGAAACACCTACTGATAACCCTAAATTATACGATTCACACCTACAGTGCGCAGTGAGCGCACCAAAGAAACGCTTGATGGATGGAAAGTGACACCTGAAGGCTAGCAGAAAACGACAGGACACGCCCCTTTAATGGCACAATGGCGCGAATAATAGGGATTCAAGCGGCAGTAAGACACACTCGCAGACACACAGATTGATACTTACACTGTAGCGACAGCTACCTTTTTTCCACAACTCATTGCTGACTGCTGTTTTGTTGCACGTGTTGCCAAAGGTCGCACACCGCAAATGTGGCACTGCTTGCTGGCCGCCACACTTGCAATGATTTAATGCGAAATTTCTTTATTCGTATCTGCGGTCAATCGGAAAGTTGGCAGGCTGGCGAAATGTGGTGGAAAATGTGGTAGCTGCAACATGCCACTGGGCCTGCTGCGGCTCTTGGTGTGACTGCGTGTGTTACTTGCCACAATCAGTGGCGTGCGATAAATCGCCAGTGCAACTGATAAATCATCGATGCCACATGATTGCTCGGCGCTGTGCCGCCAAATGCAAATTTTCGCTTTCCTCGGCTACTTGACGCCTCTCGGTTGGGAGTTGCAAGTTGTTAATTTTCGGTATTGCTGCAAAGCACCACTTGCTACCGCCGCCGTCGTCGACAGTCGCATTATTTAATAGCAACACTTAGCAGCGCATTAAGTGCAAGTAATCGCTGGCCATTCGCTGGCAGCGCTAGTGTTGAATGCGGCACGTTGCCACCGCGCTTGCTGTATGCTGTCGCTGCTGTTTTGCAAATTTATTTACAAGCTCATTGCTGTTGTTGTTGGAGCTGCTGCTGCTGTGTCGGCCACTGTGGCTGTGTTGCTCATTTGGCTTTGCAATTTGTTCGGGTTTTTTCTGGTGCGGCGTGGCATTAGTCTTGTGTTTAGTCTTTAGCGCTTAATGTGCCAAGACACTGCAAATGCTTGCAACAACAAAAGCAGCAACAATCATCACAATCAGTTTCGCACACTCTTCCATTTGGTATTTAATAATGTTGCAGTTGCATTCATTTAAGCGCGTTGCATGCAAAATTACACTTCTGCTTTTGTCTTTGCCGCGCTGCCACAGCATCAGCAGCAGCAACAACAAGTGCTGTTGCGCTTAATTTATGATAGCAGCACATAAATAACATTTTATTATCTGCTGCCATTAAAGGTTGCGCTAATTACAACAACGTGTGTGCAACACAATGAACCGCCTTGTGCCATGAATGTTGTGGATGTTGCGGCGCGTCTGGTCATTGCTACTACAACGCGCCGCGGCATGGCGGTTGTGTTACAGCTACCGCGATACTATAACACATGTGACTGCAACACATTTGCTTAGTCATGTAACCGAGTATGGTAATTAGTGCTTCCTATGGCTGAGCTCATAGCCGAGTGCTTAGTAAATTTTTTCAGGCCTCTCATGCCAAGGAAATGCCATTATGTGATTTAAAAATTTGATAATAGTATTTGAGAATGTTGTATATATTACTCATATATGCGAAAAGACCTCGGAAAGCTCAAATACCAACAAGGTTTGTAAACGAGGTTTCGAGTTTAGAAGATAGTTGGAGGACGGTTTCACAAATGGATCGGTTTTGCTCCACGTTTATTTTAGTGGATAATGGAGAGAAGTATCAAAGAAGACCCGACTGAACTCAACCGCCATTGCGCGCAACTGATGGATCTGTGCCCATCCCTATAAAGTATTTAATAGAATATTTCCCGGAAGGATCACCTTTGCGACCAACTCGTGTCGCACATGCGATAAATAGTTTCAAAATGAGACAACCACCGAAAACGATTTTTACGACAAAATTTCTTAAGCGCTGAAGCTCACTTTTGGTTGCGTGAGATAGGTTAATAAGTAAAGTTTTTGCATTTGGAGTGATGATAATCGACAAGCCATGGCTGAGATGCCGTTATATCTTCAAAATATATGCTCTATGGCAGAGGGAATCTTTGGTCCATATTTTTTCGAAAGTGAAACTAACCATAATGTTACAGTCGGTCCTCGAAGACGGCAGTGAAAGCATAACACCAGGAAATGGCAAACCCGATTCTTCAATCAATGGCGATAGTGCGGCTGTTCTATGGCTCGATCATGAAGAAGTTTGAATAGCAATTACTCCTCTGAAAAGCAGCTCTCCGAGCCGTTCGATATTAAACGAGGTTTCAGACAAACTGACTTCCTATCAACCGACTTCTTCAAACTACTCCTGGAGAAAATAATTCGAGCTGCAGAACTTTATCGAGCAGGTATAACATTCTTCCAGACTGGATAAGGAAGCAAAACAAATGGGTCTGGCAGTTAACCAGGGCAAAACGAAATATCTCCTGTTATCAAAGAAACAGTCATCGCACTCGCTGTTGATAGTCATAACTTCGAAGTTGTAGATAATTTCGTCTATCTTGGAAGCAGCTTTAGCAGCAACAACAATGTCATCCTGGAAATCCAACGCAGAATAACTCTTGCCAGCAGGTGCTACTTTGGACTGAGTAGGCAATTGAGAACTGGACGAACTAAGAACAAACTCTCCAAGCTAGTCATTATCCCTACCCTACCTTCTGAGGGAAGTAGAGGAAGACCAAACAGCGAAAAGAAATAACGACTCACGCGCTGTTGTAAACTCGGCTATAATCAAATGTGGAATTCAAGTAGCTGTATCGTTGAGACTAGTCTTGGATCGCTTGATTACAAGTTTTTGGCGCAAATATTTCGTAAAATATAGACATAAAAAGAAACTGCAGATTTGAGCTACACTTCAAGGGATTGAGAAAATTAGTTTTTATTAAATTTAGAGCAGGGTAAGAATTACCACCAACAACAGTAATTTTCAATGGATCAATGCGTTCATAAGCCGCATCTAATTTAACAAAGCTCGTCTGACATTGCAAAGATTTCGTATAAACTACAAAAAATCGTAATATACAAATGTACAAGTACGTTTTATGGCATTTTACGTGCACTTTACATTTCCCGTTGTACAAAAAAGGTTGCGTGTAAGCGTTTAATTCAGCTGACAAGGGCTTTTGCCTCGATGAATTTATGAACCGTAACGCCATATATTACACGTACAGCTGTATGGCATCAACCGCACAGCGGCAGCGCGCAGCGAAGACGCACAAAATACCGCTGCTTTCATATATTATATATGTCTACAAGTAAATATAGATACGCTCATATAATTGTATGTTGCCACTCAATCATCGGTGCCAACAAGATCGGCCAAGCTACCGCAGCACCCGCAAACGAGGCAGACAAAGCGTGCGAATATGGCGAAAGCAATGCTATATACTATGGCGCTACTTGCTTCCCCAATGTGTTGCTTGTGGGCCAAAAGATTGATGGTTCGTGTGTCAAACGCAGCGAGTGACTGGAAAATGAATAAAGCAATGTCAAAGCGACATGTTAAGGACGTTATTGGCGCCATTCTTTGTTGCTATTCACTTCAGCGAACGTTCAATGCTATGCATTACAGTTATACGAATTGCCATTCGCGTCGAACTTGGAAAATGTAAACAAAAAAATATTTCGAGAAACTAGTGATTTATTCTTGAAGTTGGCGGAAAATACTGAGGTTCACTTAAAAGTACTGGCATGTGATTATAGTTACTAGTGAAATGTTTCAGAATTTGGGTTATTTTATCTACAGGTATAGTTAAACATTTTGTATTTTCTCATTCCATAACCTAATAAGGAGAGTCGATTTGGCGCCGTTCGTAGCAACTCGTCTGACGTATAGAAGTCGAGTAGATCGGTGGAATCATAGGTCCATATTTCTTCAAAAATGTTGACGTTGAGAACGTAATCGTCAATGCAGTACGTTATCGCGCCGTGATAATCCAATATTTGATGCTTGTGATCTCGATGACATTTGGTTTCATATAGGCAGCGCCACTTCTTACACATCGAATCAATCAATGGAGTTATTGAGAGAACACTTCGGTGAGCGTCTTGGGTGGGCGTCTTCTTCTGTGTTGTTTCTTTAAAGTTTTTAAGGAAGTACTGCTCTTCGAATTGGATCATCCTATATAATGTAAATATTCCCTAAAAATTAAGTTATATTCGTTTGCATTCAACTGAATTGCGTACAATACTTTGTATATAATTATATTTTATAAAGTAATGTACTGTTAAATATATAAATTTGTAGATTATAACAATAGTCTCTTCATTACTCTTTTATTTATGGTATGCGTGCCTATTAATTTGCTAGTCAAAGTGTTGGCACACCCGGTCATTAAATATAATATATCTGATTTTGTTGTCTAGTGTGTTTCGCATCATTTGGACGTTTCTCACACACAAAAGATACAACATCAGAAGCATTCACAATAAATGAGCTGTCGTGTTTGCCATTGTGTTCATTTGTTGCCACTCAAATTATTGGCAACATGATGCACATGTGTCTTTTTATGAAAGACCCTGTCGGAAATAATTAAAAAAAAATTTTTTAATATGACAAAAAATTTGTTTTGTAGATTTTTCAAATTTCGCTACAAAAATATTTAAGATAATTTGTTTTCATTTACAAATTTCAACATGATCTGTAGGAAACAGATGGAGAAAATATAATTTTAATATACAAAGATTCATATTTCACAGACATAAACATATTTTGTGAGAACTGTTAGAAAATAATCGTATACAATATTCAATATACCCTGTAGAGAAAAGTTTTGAAAGAGAATTTTTTTTATAAAAAAAATTAAAATTTTTAACAAATATTATCTGTAAAAATAGTTCGGGAAAAAATATATTTCCCAATTGTGTATACAAATATATTTTTCAAAACGGACGGACCAATGACAAAAATTATTACAATTCATAATAAAAATTCTTCCATAATTCATTTAAGAACTCATACTAGGGTTATTTTTACTTTTATTACAGGTTTCCATAAAGCTTATGAGCAACCTGGTAAAGGAAAAAGGTAAAATTACGATACTTGCGAGGAAATATTGAAAATAATAAAAATTTTAAGCAAACTTTGTTTTTCGTACAGATTTTTTGGGAAGCATTAACGAATTGAAAGCAAACATGTGGTCCCGCTTTCACTGTAAGGGATCTTCTCTTGTCCGCCCAGCAAATTATTAAAACACCTGCTGAGAAAGGGTTTGAATTCTTTTATTGTTCTAAAATTTTTACGAAATAGTCCTTTCTTTTTTCCAACAAACCGTATTTCTTGGTTAAATTTTAACTTTAAGAAAGGCATTCGAGATAACTAGTGGATATATTTGGAAAGCTTTTCTTTTGGTAAACAGATATGAGACTGAAATCCTTAACATATGTTTTTCATGTGAGATTTGGAACGAAAGACTAATTTTTCCTCATTTCCAATTAGCTAAGGGTGGCTTTTGGAGCACGAAATATGAGATTTCGACGAGAAAATGTTTACTGAAGAGTTTAGAAATCCCTTTGCCTAATTAGAGTGTATGACAGACAGATGTAGCGTGTGGAATATGTATACAAAGAGAGTTAATTATGTGGCTCCCAGTATTATTACAAATAAAAAAAAAAAATTTGTGTTACACTCTAAATCTTAAACGCACTAACTTTAACAACCTGCTTTATGCTCTTAAAATTTTTGCTTTGAAAAATCAAATACATATTTATATGAAATATTATGGTATATAGAAACAATTCACAAATTTGTGGTTCATGCATTTTTCCTACTGGCCATTACTCACGGATGGATGTATTACATTTGTCTCGTTTTTTACAAATGTTGCAAGATCGTCAAAGCTACGGGTATGGCAAGTAGTAACACATTTTGCTTGTAAATTGTTTGTTTTGTTGTTGTATTTGCCTTGTCTTTTCGTAAAAATGTCAGTGTTCTTTTCGCAATGTGTGGACCGACTGCTGTGCTTGTTTGCTATTCTCTGCGTACGCTCAGCCATTGGCGCTTGTTACGCCAGCGGGTGTTGCCACATTTGCGGAGCGCAGTTATGAATGCGGAAAAACTTAATAACAAGGAAGAGGCCAGAATAAGAAAAGTAAGAACTGATTGATTTATTGCACGCTGTGAAGGTTGTAATGCATTAGAATGGCATTTGTTTTGGAAGCGAATGCCGTGAAGGTCATGCGTGAGGTCAAGGGTTATTGGCTTCAAGCGAAAGAATGCGGTCATTATGGTATTTGCGCTTCAAAGTGGAAGTGGAGTGTTTATGCGTGTGCATATTTAAACTTTTAGAGCTTCACTTACAGTTAAAAGTTGTCGGGAAAGTTCCAAGTCCAACATTCTTTCGTAATAAATTACGACAACTCCAAGACTCGCTCTAGACTTGATTGATATTCTAAATATGTATTTGTTTGAATATATATTCATATTTGTATGTATATATGTATATATGTATTCACTATTCTATGCTTTTCTGCTGGCGGACTATAATCAATCAGTCAATTAATCGCAAATGATATAATGACATTTCCTGTTACCGAAGATTAATGTGGCACAAGTGACTGTATATAAGTACTTATGCATGTACTTGTAGTATGGTGCTCCAGCTTTTGTGTCAGCAACAGCTTTGGCGAGCAATAACTCATTCATATATGAATATTATATGACTGTTATTACTATAACTTTTCTGCTTGTGACAGCATTCTGTGTTTTAATTTCCGGCAGCAAATTGTCAAATTCATCATAATTAAAAATGAGAGCGTTGCAATTGTTGCAACGATTAATTGCCTACATAAAAGAGTATAGTAAGGTATAGTGCATATTGGAAATGAAGTCCTAGAATAGCATAACTCAAATACCAATATTCTAAGCAATACAAATTTATGCGCTTATTGTAATGGAAAGCTATTTGTTTTGTGAAAATGTTGTCTTAAAAGGAAGTATTTGAAGTATATACTAATATTTTTATTACGATTTTTTAAAATATCTATATATTACATACATTGTGACAAAAAACCACCCGAAAATTGTACTTTGCTAAATTGGTAGAACTGTTCTTAATTTCTACGCCAAATATGAGCACGATCTGTCTACCAGTTTATTTACAACCGCTGCTGAAGTCGGTACACCTCAGTGGTGTGTTGCGATTTTTACAATGGATAAAAATATCGAACAAAGAAATTGTCTCAAATTTTGTACTTCCAACCAAATTTCGTGTGTAGAATCATGGGGAAAGTTGGAAAAGGCTTACGGTGTATTAGTTTTATCAAAAACACAAGCCTACGAGTGGTAAAAAGCCTTCAAAGACGGTCGAAAGATCGTTGACGACATGCCTCGTTCTGGTCGACCTTCGACATCTTTTCCTTCACTTTTTTAATATTTTCATCAGTTGAAGATGTCGAAGGTCGAACGTGGTTGAAAATCGTAAAACATGGGTTAGAGAGATGGTAAAAGAGATCTTCCGCGAGTTCGTTCGAATGATTTTGGTGGATATTTTGCGTATGAAACGCGTTCTTAGTCGAATCGTCCCGATAAAGTTGAATTTTTTGCAAAAAGAGTACGATTGTTACCGAATTTAAAGCCAAACATGTAATGAATACCATCGATTCACCAGATTAGGTTCCGTGTGAATTTTTCTTGTAACGCAAAATTGTCGCCCCGTAGAATCTGTTTTCAGTCGATCGAAGAGATAAAATAAAATTCGCTGAGCCATCCCAAAAAGTGCTTTTGAAAAGTGTTTCGAGGACTGGAAATGTCGTTGGTATAAGTGTCTTGAACGTGGCAAAATAAATATTAATGAGTAATTAAATATTTAGCATTTTATTTACAATTTCCGGGTACTTTGTATGTATTGCGATTTTTAAATATTTTATAAATGAATTTGAGAAAAACACACCAAATTTCCAAATTATTTTGATAGTGCAGATAAAATTTTATTCAACTTATTCACTCTAACCTGACAGAAAGGCAAACACAGCTCTAGAAAAACAAACATTTTGTTTGTTGCTCTGGATATCTTCACAAATTTTGATGTTTCAAGTGTCCACATTTCGACCTTAATTCATGGATATTCTCTTATTTTTAAGGTATAATATTTTGATAAATAATGGCTTGTTAGTAATAGAAATTTAGTTTTCAATTATGGAGTGCACACCTTGTTCGAGCATTCAAGCGTCAAGTGATTCTATTCTCAGGCTTCTTACCGAAAATAAGAGAAAAATTAGGAGACACATTTTAAGGTTTTAGTAAAAGTCTAACGGGGCAGTATTTAAATTATTGTTTATAAAATATCCTGTTTTACTCAATTGAAATTTGTTTTTTTTTTTTTTAAAAGTAATTTTCATGGACCACTCAGAAACAAACTCGCCAAATATCCAGATATTCATCTAACATTGGATATGAATGTATCAAAATGAACTCAGTGACTTCAAGTCAGGAAACATAAAATATTTTTTTTATGAGTTGAACGTGGAAGAATACTGTTTTAGTGACAGTTGTAGAAAATTTCCGAACCTTCAGCTTATATTAGTATGGATAAGCTGAAAGTTGGCCACTACATACCAGTGTTATGACTATTCCGGAAAGTGTAGCTTGGAAAAGTTGAGAGTTAATAGTGGAAATTTTCCTAGATGATCTAAAAGTACCTACTAATGAAGCAATTGCTCCAAATATGCTGACAAACTTTAAGATTCAAAAAGCAAATATGAATATCAAGTTAGAATATAGTCGCAATCATTTGTACACATTTTCGGATATATTAAATGATTAATGAAAAACAGAGAGAGTTAATTCTCTAAAGACTAAAAGTGATGAACGAAAGGTATCAAGGTTGATCGTATCGTCACAAGATGGCATATTACTGATGATTCTTTTTCAATACATCAAATATTTTTAAGACATCTAAGTACATCTGCCAAATTTAAATTCCCTAGCAGGAACTAAATTTGCAGAAATTACTAAAGTTTTGAACGGAAACGAAAAGTTAAGTAAGTGCTTCTATCGGGTGATTTTTTAAGAGCTTGATAACTTTTTWAAAAAAAAAAACGCATAAAATTTGCAAAATCTCATCGGTTCTTTATTTGAAACGTTAGATTGGTTCATGACATTTACTTTTTGAAGATAATTTCATTTAAAT
>NW_017535708.1:294829-297279 GCF_001853355.1 Bactrocera latifrons | reverse complement strand
ATACTGAGCATCTTTCTCTTTGACACCATGTCTGATATCCCACGTGATCTGTCAAATACTAATGCATGAAAATCCTAACCTCAAAAAAATCACCCGATATGTCTTTCAAATTGAACTTCCTCCTCAGGAATGCTTTTGGAATTTAAAAAAGTTGTGGAACTTTATGTGAGAACATGAGGCTCGGTTTAGGTTAACCTTAACTAGGCTCGGTTTTATTAGGATTTAAAAATTATGAAACAAATACACAAAAAGCTTAAGAAAATATTATTTATAAGCAATATAGACGCATTTAGTACCATTTTAGATATGAAAACCGATACTTTAAACATAGTTTTAGGCTCTTAAGCTTTCATATACATAGCTTGCGGAATTCTTGGGATACTGAAGTATAGAATTCGCCGCCTGAATTTTCTTCTGAAATATATAATAGAACATTTTTTGCTTGTATAAGAAAGAATTGTGCTTATATTTTATGTGTTTCGCTTCTGATTTTGGTTGCCTAATGATTTAATTAAAAAAATATAAATAAAGTGGATTCAAATGGCGGCTTCCTAGTATGTGAAGAAATTTCAAAAACGGCAATTTAAACTTAAGACATTTTAGGAGTTAACTAGTACTGCATCTGCAAATAAAACCTTATACTTTTGTAGAAAAGCATTTCTTTTAATATTAAACGTGTCTTAAGGACAATTACACACAGGCACATACACAGATGGTATGCATGGTGACCGCCTAACCGAGTTCTCTGAGCGAAATTACACTTTAATATTTACCTTAGGTGGCCAAGAGCAATGCTAATCACTTTGATTCAAACAAATTGGAAATTTTGTCGGCTAAAATGTATGCCAACGATGCCAATTCCGAACAGTAGACACACACACAAATGAAAAAAAATTACACGTTGCTCACGTTTCGCAGGATATTGCATGCAACATTCATGTTCACATACACACAACACGAAGCTTAGGTGCAGCTCAAGGGCTTTGTAACGTATAATCCATCGGCCGACTGGCATCAAAGCCATCTAAGTAAACTGTTGAGCTGTGCAATCAATAACTCGATGTTGCATGCAACACGAGCAAGCACACAAATGTGCAGTCAGTTGGAGGTCATGTAGTGAAGCTTGTGCCTTCAACACATATCCATCGCCATTAGATTAATGTGTACTATGTGCCGGCAGACTGACCGTAACTGTCCAAATCATATGCGGCAGAGACTAAAAAAATATGTTCTCGCACTCCACATATATGAGTGTGTGTGTGGCGGTACATTTCGTGTTGCACGAAACTTCTCAGCGTTTGTGGGTCAATTTGCTATGTCATATGCAGCTGTCAGCGCTCGGCTAGCTGAAAGTCAAGGAAAATCGTCAAAGTTTGCCATTTTATTAGATGCTTAATGATAGCGTATTCGTAGCGTGTGTTGGCCAAATGCAGTATAATGTGTGTTGCATGTGGCACATATTGATCACACGTTTTGCTATTTTGAGGGTAACATGCGAAGCCGCAAGTCAAACGTTGAGTTATCGTGAGAAAAATTGTGGTGTTTGTTATGAGTCATAATCTTTATTGCTTATTGGTTTAGGTTTAGGAGAAATTTTTGATTTTATGGAAGCTTTAGAAAATAGAAATAAGGATACTCTTTACATAGTATATTTATTTTTATTGATTTAATGTAAGTGACTACTGAATAGTTAGCAACAAAAAACGACTTCTTAAAATGAAGAGAGTTTTTTGAAATTTTAATCATTGGCTCTAGACTCTGGCAAGAAAATTCTGAGCAGATTTTTGGTTATAGGCATTCCTTTTATGAATGATTTAAGCTCTTAGAAATTAATTGGTATACCAATTATTGAATATAAAATGAAATTGATCAAAAATATCTTTCTCAAATCATTAGTATTATCTATTGAAGTTGTTGGAATATGACTTTAAATTTCGATTTCTTTTTATTATTCGAATAAATCTCGAGCTTTTCACATAGAATTTGTGAAAATACAAAGCCTAGAGTTCTAAACAATGGATGATTGGACTAGAAAATAAATCTCTCTATCAACTTAGCTATCTGCGATCCCTTCTAGAGAAGAGTTTAATAGGGTGAGCTAGACAGAGATATGAGGATAAGTATAGGGCTTTTCAATAAGTCACTTCAAAAGTAGATTGATAGAGACAGAAAACAATATTTTTCCCCACTTTTTCATTGAGAGTTGCCCTGCTCATCCTCAAGATCGTCTTCACAACATTAAACTACATTTTCTTCCGCCTAATACTACATCGGCTCTTCAGCCTATGGATCAAGGCATCATTAATAGCTTGAAACAATCTTATAGAAAGCAGCTTCTGATGAAAATTRTGGACCTTCCTGAAGAAGCAAACCCGACAAAAGCTGTGAGTCTTTTAGATGCTGTCAATATGCTAAGTGTTGCATGGAAAAGTGTCTCTAAGGAAACCATA
>NW_017535708.1:265510-294714 GCF_001853355.1 Bactrocera latifrons | reverse complement strand
ATTGACGAGAATATTATAGCCACAGAAGAACACTCAGACAATGACTTAATTCAAGACTTTCTGCATGAGCTGCTTGAAGAAGAATCCGGTGATGAAAATTTAGCACAGCCCGAAGGTATAATAAAAATAGAAGACGCTATGAATTATTCTAGGAAACCGAAGCAATATTTTCAACAAAAAGAGAATAGTTCAGATGCAATCAATTTGCTCAATAAACTCGAAATCAAACTACAAAAACATTTTGCCAATAAGGCATTCACCCAAAAACAAAAAATACCTGACTTTTTTCAAAAGACTTAATTAAATTTTAATTATTTTCTTAATTTTGTATTTTTATTCATAAACTTTATTGCTTTAATAAAAAACACATTGAATTTACTTTTTGAGTTAAAAATTTTATATTCTGATTAGATGGACACTCGGTTATAATGGACAATTTGACATGGTCCCGTGGAGTCCATTATAACCGCATTACACTGTAGTTCCTAAGGGTTTCGTCAAAGATAATGAAACATTATTCTGATCTCTTAGTGGATATAATATTCTGTTTGACGATAAACCTTCAATGGATTCCAAGTAACAGTGGTATTCCTGGTTACTGTGAAGCATATGAACTAATCAGAACAGGCAACACTCAACACTTAGTGCCCATTAAAGAAGATAAAGATATTAATCGAGTATTGGTGGAGTAAATATCAAACTTGCTGGACAAGAAGGCAAAAGTGGCGTGTAAAAAGCCGACTATTAAGACTCAAATGAATGGTATAAGATCTGTAATAAATGCTAACAGATCACTGTCTAATTTTGAAACATGGCAGTAAACTGGAAATTGAAAGCGAAGCTGTCAAGTGGTACAATTTATCAAGAGTTACAGGAGGAAAACACTATAAAATATCATCTATGTGACTGCAAGGCTTTGTATAAGAAAATAAGCACCAACTATCAGTCGAGGGTTTCGACAGTGTTTCGGAAGTTGCATATATGAAAATTTTTGTATTGATGAACGTCAACAGTAGCACAGGACGGTTCAGAGAGGATATAATAAAGTGAAGATATTTTAGTCCCGGTGGTTTTATAATGGATATCCTAATTGCCTTGAACTTCCACTTACCTGCCTGCCTTCTTTCGTTAGAAACTAGGTGACTAATGAACACAAGCGAAAAGAAGAAGGCAATATTTTTCAAAACTCCAAAACCCGCTCCGTAGTCTTTTTTTCAATATCCTATTTGGTGCAATCATTAGTAGCATTACAAATGATGGCGTAACTTGTATCTATGGAAACCTTATTTGGCATCTTTAACTCTATTTAAGCATTTTTCCCAATTATGCCTTTACAGAGCATCGTTATATGCATCAAATATGAAAGTGGGTGCGATAAGTTGTCAAATATCGTGACTGCGTTCATACTCGTATTAGGTGTTGCTTCAACATTATTTGTATTTGGATGACAATTGTTTGTGAGAAATTCATGGAAAGTGTGAGATATTAATTTTGGCGAAAATGATATTTATCTCATTAAATTTCAAATATACAACAGCTGCTAATTGAAAGCGACATTTGTTTGGCAGGCATTTCACTGAAAGTCCTAATTACGGCAGTGTATTTTGCATTTTTCACACGCCAACGTGAATGACAGTCAACAACTCGATATGGGACAACGCGCAACAACAACAACAATAACAACAAAATTTACAACAACAGCAAAAGCTGTGTGAAAAGCACAACAAAAAAAAAAAGAAACAGCAACAAATATTTTTACAACAACAACACCGAAAAAATGTTTGTAATTACAACAACAACAATTTGTTAGCAAATACATTAACAACAGCATGCATTTTTAGCAACCGCAAGCACATTGTTAAAAAATCACAACAACAACAACACAAAATTTCCAACAACAACAAAAACCAATAGCTGTCAATAAAGTGAACGATCAATGCGATTTGGCTTGCAATTCAGACAGCTAGTGGTAAGCGAAATGTGCGTTGCCACTGCAACTGCAACTGCCCCTGCCACTAGATATGAGGCAAGTTAAACGAGCATCATTTAGGAATGTGCGTTCACCTCAAAAAGCCTTCTTATGAGAGACATAGCGAAATGAGATAAATAAATAAACGATGAAATTGGCGCATTGACGTGGTGGCAACCACACACACACACACATATGTACATGCAAGTCAGCGTGCAACAATGGCGATAAATGTAACTTAGCCGCAGTGGGAGCTGCATTTAAGAGACATTTTCACTTTTCCACGTTGAAATGGAAAGCAAACCCATATTTACATCACTTTTCGATCATTATTACCATTGTTGTTGTTATTATCATTATTGTTGTTGTAGTTGTTTATTTATTATTGCGCGCTGTCGTTGTTTTTAGCAGCGCACTAATGAACCTAAGCGGCAAAAGTGTCACATCATACAAAAATAACACATAGCAACAACAAAAACACTGAGAAATAACAACAACAAAATTGTATGTGTGCAACAAACAGCACCGATATGTCATAAATACATATTGTAGACGAACGAGACGATCGCGAAGTGGTCATCATGCCACATATGAGGCAAGCACTCACAGCCACACACACACACACACACACACTCAAACATGTTCACTTAACTACATACATAGTGCTGAAAGAAGCCAGTCGTTGACTGCGAAAAGTGCATGTTTAAATATTGGAATTAAATATTTGTGTACAGGCAGCAAAAGGCGCTGTCGCAGCAACACATCCACATAAGCACCTTTGCACATACCTATGCGTGTGTGTGTCTGTATCTTATTTCAGCGCCTTTTCGTACCGTAAAATATGTACATAAGTGGCTGCGAAAGGTTCAAAGCATAAAATATATTGATCCGTTGCTGATGGTGGACCGTTGACTGGTTGGTGAACCGTTCGATCGCTGGTGTAAGTGCTGCAAATGGTGAAAAACAACAACCGCAACAATGACACTTTGACATTTGTGCGCGCCACTTTAAGCGTCATGTCGCAACAAGGTCCGCACTGGCGTTGTTGTTGTTTGTTGGTGCTGTTATTGTTAGTGGCGCGCCCTAAAATGCAGACATGTCGTGAGCTGGTGGATCGATGATGGGCACAAACAAAAGTGAAACTAATATGCCGGCAGCGAAAAGCTTTGTATTATTTTGAGACATTTCATTGGAGGTTTATTGGTCCATGTAAAAGAGTTTGATGTGGATTCTTTCAATTAAATGTAGTGATCTATATAAATGGAGGTAGAGATTTCTTCCTTAGTAATAAAATTTGTATAAACGCTGGAACTAATATAACGCATTTTATAGAAATCATTTTTATGAGAATAAAATTTATTATTCCACCGCTGAAATGTATAAGTCATGGCTTATTATATCAGATAAAAAATTTACAAAATAGAAGTAGATTTTTATGTATTCAAAAAAAAACAAAAAAAAAAGAAAAAAACAAACAACTCTTAAGTTTCAAGATTTTAGCTGGTGCTCAATACACATCTGGAGACAGTGTTACTGCACTAATTTCCTCTTTAATTTCCAGCCGTGTGAGGAACTTTGACTTTTCATCCTCAATTTGAAACCAGATGATGTCGATTATTGCGATCCATTTCAAGGTTCCTACTGTTTTGAAGAAAAAATACAGAAACTTCAAATTTAAATAAGGAATGTTTGTTATCATTCGAAAGAACATTTTTTGGTATTTATTTGTTTGCGACGTCTCAGAAGGTGCGTGCATTGCGTTCGATTTTCGATGACTCGTTCGAGCATTTCGATTGGTAACTGGCGAATGACAATCTTGATGTTGTACTCCAAGGCTGGAATCGAAGCGTGATTGTTCGTATAGACTTTAGAATTTACATAATCCTACAACAAAAGTCTAACGATGTGATATCGCACGATGTTGGTGGCCAATCGATCGGCCCAAAACGTAAAATTATCTGCTCACCGAGCTGTTCTTTCAATAAATTTATTGATTGACGCGATATGTGGGCAGTGGCACCGTCTTCTTGAAAGCAAATGTCTTCAGGTTACTCTTCGTCGCAAATGCGGTAATATTGCTTGCTTACATACCCATACATTACATTCAGTTAGAAATGGGTCTCAAATCGTGCCGAATCGACTCTCCATGTTCTTCGTGTGAACTGTAATATTTTCTTCCTTCCTTTTGATGGTGTTGTGAATAGTATGCTCAGTAGGCTGATTATATTGACCGGGAGTTGGTCGAAGCGCGCGAAACACATTTCTTTATAGAATGTTAATTTTCGTAATAAAGCTGACCAATGAAATAGCTTTTCAGGGCTAAGTCTTTCCATAATGAAATCTCAAACAATAGTGAACAAAAACAAGTAAGGAGGGGCTAAGTTCGGGTGTCACCGAACATTTTATACTCTCGCATGATAAAGTGATAATCGAGATTTCAGGCGTGGTTGTGAACCTATTTCACCCATATTTGGTACATGTCATCACGGTGTTGAGAAAATATTATATACCGAATTTCATTGAAATCGGTTGAGTACTTCCTGAGATATGGTTTTTGGTCCATAAGTGGGCGACGCCACTCCCATTTTCAATTTAAAAAAAAAAAAACCTGGATGCAGCTTCCTTCTGACATTTCTTCCGTAAAATTTAGTGTTTCTGACGTTTTATGTTAGTCGGTTAACGCACGTTTAGTGATTTTCAACATAACCTTTGTATCTGTCTCTTATACACATCTAGATGTGTATAAGAGACAGGTTGTACCAAGTTTCATCATGATATCTTAATCACGCGATTTTTTGAAGCGTATAGTTACTGCTGACGATTAAGTCTGGATTGGATGTCAGGAAGGGTTTGTCATGTGTTTGGTGGACTTGACAGAGGATCATCTATTACGAACTGCTCTCCTACAGCCCAACTCTTAATCCGAATCTATACTGTCTATAAGTGGACCATCTGTGGGCAGTAAAGGTTAATTTTAGCAAATAAGAGAGGAATTGTGTTACATTAGTGCATCGCGAGGGAGGTCACATAGAACAGCAATAGAGACTCGTCAGAAACTTCGGTATCTTTGTTGGTATTTTTTAATGAACCGCTTTATAGTTTGGACTTGGCTTTAAGTGATTACGATCTGTCTCAGTTTGTGGTGAATGATTGTGATGAGGCAAAATGGGCCTCAATAGAAGCAAATAGGGATATGAAAATGGCACTATTATAACGATTAAGACACTCAACGCCTAAAATGTAATATTCAGTAAAGTAGTAGTTACTGAAACACCTGTTCTGTGAAATATATGATTTCACAAAAATTTCAGTGATTTGTAGGTATTACGATACAGAGCTACGAGACTTTTATATCGACGACTATATACATAGTTCAGCGAATCAAACCCATAAAGAAGTCAATGATAAAATTATATTTTTGATTGCAGTAGCGAAAGTTCAGATGTTCAGGGTTATTGTTAACCTAGTTGAGGTCTATGGAAGCGTCCCAGTTACTAAAGCATAAATAAGTACGAAAAATAATATATTGGCTAGTTGAATAAATTAAAATTAAAACCGCTAAGCCAATCAAGCTTGTTTTTTTCAAGTTGCAAATTGAATAAAGGGAAATCAGAGAACCAACATCTAAAGTGATCCGCATTTGCTAAGACGCAATAAAACTAACAGTACAGTTTAGGTTTTCTGTTGGTCGGCAAAGTATTTATGCATTTCGGCATTTGAATGAACAATACAAGCAAACGAGTAAACAACGTTTGGTTGTTGTTATTTGTGGTAGTGTGGCACATAGTGCGCTTGTGCGGCAGTGAACATGACACGCGTACTAATTGCGAAGTGGCAACAGTGCCACTCTGAGCTTTCCACAGTTGAAGCCCAAGCATCGACACATACTCACAAATAAACACACATTCGTACACATATATATATTTGTACATATTTATATATATATATAGTCAATAAATTTGCATTGCACCATTTTTGGAAGTTTTCTAATGTGTTTTGATACGTGTGTCTACAATGGACGTGCAACACGTACCTTTTCCCACCAATAAATGCAAAAGTGCCATATATTGTTGTACTGTTGTACTGTTTTTGTTGTTGTTGTGTGTGTGTGTGCGGCACATTGGGTGGCGTGTCTAGCAGTAGTTTAGCGGCAAGATATTTATTTGCAACAAATGGCAAATTATTGTTATTTTCGCGGTTGGTTAGTCAAATGAAGTGTTCATTTCGTGGAGGCCATGCGGGATCGTGTTGTCGCTGCTTGTAGGCGTTGCACGATGTAATAAAGAAGGCGGAATGGCTTGGACAGGCGAAAATTTGTCGTTAGGCATTAGATAAATTGTAGGGTTGCACACATAAATTTTTACATATAAAGATTTTTGTAAATCTTTTTAGATTAAATGTTTTGCGTTGAGGAAGTATGCAACTTCCGTTATACGAGTGTATCATTGCATCTGATCGAAAGTTGAAAATATTTTGTTAACGAAGTAAAAAAAAAAGAAAAAAATTTGAACTATCGATCTTTATATTCGCTTTAGCAGTCGCGGAGCCGGAAACAAGTACCCGATAACTTAGAAAAGTCAACGGTTTTTGAGAGATTAAAAAATGTATTTTTTTTTTATTTATTATGGATCTTTAACATCTAACACATAATAAATTATGGCAGGAGTATCTATCCCATAGACTCGCTTATAGCTACAGCCATTTTTCTAGAAAGTCATGACAATACCAAAGTCTACCACAGTACGGTATGTATTATATAAGAGTATAATATAGGCTACAGTGGGTCCGCAAGTAACTTCCAACGTGACAAGCCGACAAAATAGGGCACTTTGGTTCCGCTTTAGCAATACAGGAAGAGGTTAGAGTTCCACTCACGTAATGCGTTCTACTACGGGTTACATGAATTGGAAGAGATCTAGTGTGCTCTTCATCCTCAGAAGGCTAGCTCATATATTAGTAAGGGTTGTAACTTATCGCTATCAGTGTTCACGTAGTAAGATATTTGGAAGTCAGCACTTCCTTTTTGATTTTTCCACTTTTGCAAGATTAAGGCGTAAACATCTCAGAGCTTAGATATTCAGTTTAGCTGGTAGGATTATAAATAAACGGATAGGATTATAATAAAACGCCAACAACAGAGCGGATTTTGTTAGAAATTTTAGAAAAAAAAAAAAGTTTAGGAAACCTTGGTTCAAAGAAAGTGAGATTCACAAGTGCACCCAGGTTCTACTCCTGGTCTCTCCAACGGAGTGGAGGTATTTCTCTGCTATCTCCGGCAACTACTTCGTCGAATACTGTCAGAGGTGAAGTGTTTTCATCCGTTCGGACGACATGAGTTAGCCAGCGTAGCCGCTGTCTCTTAATTCGCTGAACAATGCCAATGTCGTCGTATATCTCGTACAGCTCATCATTCCCTCGACTTCGGTATTCACCGTTGCCAATTTGCAAAGRACCATAAATCTTCCGCAGAAGCTTTCTCTCGAAAACTCGTAACGTCGGCTCATCAGATGTTGTTATCGTCCATGCCTCTGCACCCTGTGCCAGGACGGGGATGTTGAGTGACTTGTAGAGTTTGGCCTTTGTTCGTCGGGATATGACTTTGGTTGTTGGTGTTAATGCTGGTTTCAAGTTAGATGAAWTTATGACAGTCAACAGTGACGTGGGAGCAAAGTTGCAAGTGCGATGACTTTTTGTTTGATTTCTTCYTTTCATTGGGGGTGTTTTTTATGTGGCGGCTCTCAAACTCAGAGCACAACCCTAGGGAGGAATGGATAATTCGCCTTTTCACTTTAGGTCGCCTTTAGACGAATGTTTTTTGGCTGCCTATAGATAATTGGCCTATGGCCGGACATATGTAATGAATCATTTCTGGGCACTCCCAATTGAATAGCGCTCAGAGAACTCTCCTCACTTGCGTGCACTATTCTATTCATGAACTGAGGAAATAGTTCGTGACTATACCGACAGACGGACGGACAAATATAACAATGTGATCATTTATATACATATGTACATATCCTGCATATAGAATATATATATTAAATTGTCAAAAAAGTCTTGCGGTATTTTTGCGGTATTTTTATTGAATTTTCAATTGTTCATAAAATTTTTTTTGATGACTCATGCCCAGCTCTTGACCAATGCTACGGCTACTACTATGCCGGTCACTGTCGACCAATTCAGCGATTTTATCGCAATTTTCGACGACAGGCCTGCCGGAGCGTGGCGCATCTTCGACCACCTCTACACAAGAACGAAAACGCTGAAACCATCGTTGTGCGGTGGAAATGGAAGTTGCATCGAGTCCATAAACTGCACAAATTTTATTGGCGGCTTGAGATGCATGTAGTACTGTAAAATATACCGTATTTTCTCTTTATTTTGCTCCATGTTTGCGACGCTATAACTCACGAACGACTTAAAAGAAACGACAATGAATCAAACACGTGTTAGCGCGTGGAATGAGCTTTCCAAAAGGGTATAGCATGATCCGTTGCGACGAATAAGACTAGAACTAAGCGCTCGTTTTTAATATAGTATTAATAATAGTATTAATATAGTATTAATATTGCTTATCACTGATAAGCTGACTTTAGCTAATGCAACAACATTAAGTTAACTGTAATATAACCAACTTTTATTCTGTCTCCTTGTTTATTTCTGTGAGATAACTGCAAGGTGATGCAAACGCTTTAGCGTTTAATTAATTGCTGCTGCAAGTAATTCAATGTATTTAGTACAACTTAATCTAAATTACAAGAATTCTCATTACGATTGCGTCACGAAAAGGCACGAGGTAAAAATTTGAATACAACAACTCTTGAGTAAGCCCTCGAAAAGCAGGCAAGCGAAGCTACCGCTACAAGTACGTTTTTGTTTTTGTATAAAAGACATGTTTACATATATGTATGTATATATGTGTTTGTATACATGTTTTGTATATATAGTATGCCTTTATGTACATTCATATATGTATGTATGTATGCTTAAAAGCTCGCTTAAATATGCAGTTACGACTCACAACTGTTGGGTCACAGTGCAAACGCAATAATCACTTGAAATGTGGTTGCCACTCAACAGCATTTGTAAATCGCTGCCACTTTCGGGCATTCAAGATGCTATCTTCATAAGCATTAGCCACTCTCAAAGGCAAGTCATTGTTAATATATGAACGAGCTATGCTCAGTCGCGCTATGCTGATATGCTTATTCATGCATGTGTTTATATTTCTATGTATGTATGTATGTGTGTGTGTATATCATTGAAGCACTTTATGCATCTGTGCAACATACCGAGCAGAACAAATGCAGGGCACAAACAAGATTATAAAATTTACCGCCTGCAGACTGAAAAGCAAACTGTAATATGCATATATAAACAACAACAACAAGAAATAACATTAGCAACAACAGTTAATGTAACTAAAGTAGTTGGAGTCGGAACAATTGTTTTAAAAGCGATTTGCCACAGTTCAAGCTTAGTTTGCAATGGTGAGCGCAATTCGGTTTGGGCTACGAATTTATATACTGCTCACTTTGGAGTGTTTGCATGTATGTGTATATGTCGACACATACATATGTACAAATGTGTAAACGGCATACTTCAGCAGCCCGCATGCTCCGGCTTAGACTGAGACGTGGGGGAGTTTTTCCGGGGAAAACAGAAGCAAACTACATTAACTGTTTGTTGTTGTTGCTTTCTCATTACCTATAGCGCACACCTAATGTTGTTGTAGGTATTTTTAACTACAGTTAAGCACATATACAAGCGGTATTAAGCCGCTGTGGCATTCTGTTTCATCTACAATTGCTCCGACCAGCATTAGTGCTGTACAAAAACACCAATAAACACGTAAAAGTACTTTTGTATGTATAACATTACAGTTAAGTAGCTCAATTTTGTTATTTAAAATATTGCCGACATTAAATGGTGTCAGCACTGCCACCGTTTTTGTTTCTCTAGTAGCTGCTGTTGGCAGCTGGGGACTCCCATGCTCATTTCAACACTACAAGACAGGGGGATACAAATTAAAACTTTCTCACATTTATTAGATAAATATATATATAAAAATATTTAAATGGTTTTTTCAAAACGACGCTACTAAAATAGACCGATGGTGACAGCAAAGTGAACTTTGCGGAAAGCTTTTGACCTACATCGTTCAAAGATAAAACTGATACAAGAACTGAAGACGCTTGACTACCAGAATCGTCGTACGTTCGTTGATTGGGCTGAGCAACAACTTGAAAATGATCCGGATTTTTCTCAAAAAATCAATTCGTCAATAAGTAAAATATGGGTTGTTGGTCAGGCAATTCACACGTACTCCATGAGTCTCCATTGCACACCGAAACAATTACGGTATGGTGCGGTTTATGGGCTGGCGCCGTCATTGAGCCGTACTTCTTCCATGATGATCAAGACCGGCAAGTTACTGTGAATGGGTATCGCTGCCGCTCAATGATAATCGAGTATTTTTGGGCCGAATTGGATCTTATAGACTTGGACAATATGTAGTTCCGACAGGACGGCGCCACAACCCGCACAGCGTATGTTAGAATCGATTTACTGAAAACCAAGCTTGATAAATGTATTATCTCACGAAATGGCCCAGTCAATTGGCCGCCTTGGTCGTGCGATTTGACGCCGTTAGACTATTTCTTGTGGGCTACGTCAAGTCTATGTTCTATACCAACAACCCAGCGATGATTGATGAACTTCGTACTTATATGCTTGAAAAGCGTCGAAAATTGGGTTCAGCGTCTGGCCTTCTGCAAGAAATCAAGTTCTATACCTAATGGCATCGAATGTATAATATGGATCGGTCACAATTTTCGACAATACCTATAACGTTGTCAAGATAGAAGCGGATCTGTTCGAATCTTGTGATACTAGGCGCGGACTCAGTCAAGGCAATACCTTATCCTTGTAGAGCCCGCTTTGGACAGACAAACCTAACACTCTACATATCGCTTATCGTACTCGTATTTCTGTATGACGCAGATACATGCACGATTGCAAAAAGTAATGAGCTGGCGCTTGGCGTGTTCGAGAGTTTTTCGCTAAATCTTTGGTCCTCTATATGTTCTCGATGACTGTCGAGTCCCAACAAACGAAGAGCTGTATTTTCTGTGATCGATGCGAGAGCAGGAAAAAGACCAAGGGGTAGATAGTGTCTGTGATGTAGAACCCAAGTAGAAGAAGCTGTGTTGACACTTGGTGTACGAGGCTGGAGAAGGCATATGGAAAACACCGAAGGTAACAGAAAGCGTTGATGACTCCAAGTATAGAAGAATAATAAAGAACCAGATCAGGATAAAAAAAGATGTGCCCCTCAATTTCTGGTTCTAATTTATTTATCGATCCACATATACTAATTTTCTACACGAGAATATATTGAATCAGACATCGTCAAGTGTTCGTAAATATTAAATTTGATGATATGTTAGATTTAGAGAATTGTAGAGAAGTATTAAATATACATAAATCATACTTAAATTTGTATCAGTCAATGAAATGATCTTAAAATTACTGACCTTATAAACTCTTAATATCAAAAAAAGATTACTTTATAATTTCGTGAATGCAATTATTATTATTTATGTTTGGTGTTTGTTTTGTTGCAAGATTACTGCCAAATATATTATATCAAGACTACTCATAAAACAAGAACATTACATAACCCCAAATGACATCATATATGAGCACAATGCCAACAAGTCTAGCAGTTATCGCTCCATGATGCATATCAATATGTACGTTTTATTGCCAGGCCAAAGCCCAAAGGAGTACTGCGTGGCAGCGAACGAAATGGGATTTTGCTTATCGCACATTTAGAACATTTTTTGGCTGCCACACTTTTGCAATTTGCAATATATTTTAAAACTTATTGCACTCATATGCCAGTGACAGTTATTTACTTGCATATGCTAATACACATACATACATATTTACATAGAAATATTGCGCCGAGGTTTGCCAAAGGCCATTTAATGGCTGAAAAAAGGACAACACAGTGCGAAACATAAGAATATAGAAGCAATAAGGTCACGCTGAGAAGTAATACTTCTTTCTACATACATATTATATATTATGCCTTCAGGAGTTGCGAAAATGTACCTCGATTGTGTATGGAAAAATATAAGTACCGTTATTCAAATATTGCATATTTAGAGGAAGGTTTATGTTTTGTTTCAAGTACAAATAAAATACTTTACTTTACTAGGGTTGTCCTTAAATATAGGTACATAATTTTCTTCAAACCTAAATGCCCATTTTGTTACTACTTTAGTAGAAAATATCACAAGTTAAATTTCGCTACGGTTCCGGTCCTTGATATTACTGTTTTAGGCGAAGGTACTGAAAGAAAAGTCCAAAAAAGCAGACCACTTTAATGAACTGCAAGGTTATTATTTGAAAATGTTTTGTGAAAATATTTCCATGTTGATGCACATATTGAACTTTTCTTTTAATATTTTCCTGCAACACGGCTCAAATTAAATGTGAATGCTTCGATGCCTTGAAGGTATTTTGTATGAAAGTGTGTACCTTTGGTTACACTATAAATACGAAGAAAGTGTTTAGAAATACTGTACCAAAATATGATGTAACAGTATGTGTTAAAAATATTGCCAGTAGTGAGAGAAAAAAAAAAAAAAAAAAATGTATAAAGAAAATTGATCGGGTAAACAAGCCGTTAATATGGATCTAAGTAAGTTTTTGTGCCGTATGTCTGCAATAATGGGCTGAATGTTACCTTTCAAATCGTAAATCGCCTCGGATTTCTCTGCGACTTTACATAACCCTACAAAAAATATTCCGATGGTGTTAAATCGCACCTTGGAGTCAACGCTATAGGCCATCGACGCGATGTCGCGCTTATCAAAAGTTTCCTTCAATAAATTGATTGTTCAGTTGGCTGTTAAGCAGTGTTAATCATGTGGCTTCCTCTTGTTAGAATCGAAGGTGGTCTATATCAACATACACCAATTCAGGCATGAAAGAATCATTCATCATCCGTTCCCCATTGGCTGTAAATATTATGACCAGCTTTATTTTTGAAAGTGTGTATATGAACCAATGATTCTAAAAGAGCACACAAAGCCTTTTTGAGAATATATTCGCGTATCAACAAAGGCTAGTGAATTATCATCACTCCAAACACCCATTTGGTTATTAGCCATTATACAAAGTGAGCTTCATCGCTGAACAAAATTTTCTTATGAAAATCGGGATCGGTGACCATCATTTATTGAACATTGTTCCGAAGTAAGTCTGTTCATTATGAAATGGATACAAATCAGGCAATATCTATCAATAAGACTAACTCCGAAAAAAGTACTGCCTACTGAACGTTGAAAAAACACCCTCTTCATAATAATTACTATATCAAACGACTTCTTCATCTATTTCGAAGCTGCTTTTGACAGCATAAAATGGAGCTGCCTTTATACCGCGATGTCTGAATTTGATATCCCCGCAAAACTAATACTGCTGTGGAAACTGACGTTGAACAATATCAAAAGCTCTGTCAATATCGATAAGGACTTCTCCGAACCTGACGTTGAACAATATCAAGAGCTCTGTCAATATCGATAAGGACTTCTCCGAACCTGAGGTTTCCGACAAAGCAGCTTCCCATCGTGCGATTCCTTTAATCTGGAAAAAATTGTTCGAGCTGCAAATTTGAATAGAGAAGGTACTATCTTATACAAGAGTGTATAACTGCTGGCGTCCGCCGATGGCATCGATGAAACAACCGCTCCGTTAGTTCTACTTTCTCCACGTTGGAGAACGAAGCGAGATCATTCGGAATAAAATTTGTCTATTGAAAAACACTTGGTCTCATACATTCATAACTTTGAGACAAAGAAAAAACGAGCGACATACCAGAGAGATAAGGGGAGGATCACACTCTCAGCAACAAAAACATGTATTTTGTCTGTCTCTACCTTTTATCTTTTTAAGTAAAAAAAAAAAAATTAAAAAATTACAGAAGAATAAGCAGCACCAAATGCCGAGTGCGGCAGTGAAATTGCATATACCCAGCTTGTTTTTCTGACTTTTAGCTGAACGCCAAAATGTAGGCAACGTTGGCTGTACTTTAGATTTTTTATTAAATTCAAATATATATTTATTATAAAAATCATTGTTAGCTCTTTACGCTTCTGCATTCCAATTTTGCGCAAAATTTGTAATTAATTTATACTTATTATAATCCGCAGCTTAGCATTAGCACATTAAGACTTTATAGTAATATAGTGCAAGCGAAAAAATCAATTAAAACTTGTTTAAATAAGCGGATTAAAAGAAAATCAAAAATCAACAAAATTCTAAAATAAATGTTGAATTGCCATATTTAAATAGTGCTCGTTTGCATTGGCGTGAAAATCCATTTATTCCGCGTCAATTTACCGTCGACTCACATTTGATTATGCCCAGAACAAATGAAAGCTTTGAAGAGTGTGAGTAAATTATTTGTGGGGAAATGGAAGTTTGCGCTCAGTGGCGCATTGCAGCTTAATCAATTTACAAAAATGAAACGAAAGATAAAGAACTAAAAAAGTGCGGAAAATCCATTATATATATACATATATACAGTTACATATATAATATTCGCATACATACAAGCATTTTTCAACGACGGAGTGAAAAATGAAATCAGCAAAGTTGTCTGCACGTGATTTTTATTTAATGAACTTTTCCATAAACTTTGCACAACGGTATTATTTAACTTTGTGCGCTTTTATCGCTTTTACGGCATTCCGTTATTTTATCATTGTCGATTTGGTAGGAAACTTTACTGGCTGAGCATTCTGCGTGTCGCTCCAAACATTTAAACACATTTAATAGAGGCATAACTGTAGGTATGCATATAAGTATGTGTATATGTATGTATGTATTTATACATAGTATATATCTCTGTTTGTTTGTAAGTCTGCAGTAAGCTTATGGTGGGCACTCATTGTATAGGTGGCGCGTGTGGGCGCTGTCAAAGTGCGGTGTAAGCCTGTGTCGTTGGCGAGAATGCTTGCCTAAGTGGCGTCATTGTCATTTTTGCTGTCAAAGCGGAAACTATGATATCCAATTGGCGCTGAGCTCAGACGCTCGCTTACTCAATTTTTCGCAAATATTGAATTATTATTATTGCGCTATTCTTTATTTTCATAATTCTATTATATTTGTTTCCGCTTTACACCAGCGACAAAATGCAGCTCGTGTGCAGAGTTGCGTGGGCAGGCAATAAATATATGTGAAGGTATGTAGGTATGTAGATATACATTCTCGTGAATTGTGGCAGTTCAACTGTCTGGTTTTTGATAGGTGTCGGCTGTGAGTAATTTTTTTTGTATTAAATTGAAATGTTTCTGCTAAATTGACAGACAAGCACTTTTCGTTTATTGAGTGCTTTGTATAATGAATGTGGATTTATTGTCATTGCAAAAATTAAAACAAAAATAAAAACAAAGTTTATTTAATCGGAGTTTATTGCATGAAGTCATTAAAAAAAATATTTGGTAATTTTATTTTTGTTTATTTCACACCTACAGTTCAAAGAAACGTGTGTAACGCTATTAAAAATTTTTAAGGAATTTAAAACGAAATAATTTTTTGCATAAAATTGAACATTTAGAACTATAAATAAAATAAAATCGTTTAATCACGGTAATTTTAGTTGGCGTAATGAAGAATAGACTGTCTACACGCCAAAATGTAGAGAATGATTTGTTAAAAATTAGTATACTTTTCAGCATGCTCTTATAAATTATTGTATAAATTATTATATTGAAAAATATGTGGGTGCGCCGAAAAGTAGGCAATGGTTAGTTTCAAAATTTTGGAGCATACTTTTTAACGTTCTTAGTTGTTTAAAATATTTCTAACATACTTTTCAGCGTACTCTGCCACATTAAAATTAGAATCTATGATCGCAATAACATTTTTTCGAAATTTTGTTTAATTATTTAAATGTATGGCATACATTTCAGCGTACTTATATAAGTTCTTGTGCAGTAAAAAATCAGTTAGTGCGCCAAAATGTAGGCAATATTTGTTTTAAAAAATTTCTAAATCGCCATTAAAATTAAATTTTTTGTGCCCGACAATATTTTTGATTTAACTTTAGAGGTTCTTAAACACATCGTATTTAAACCCTTGGTCAAAGGAACTTTAACTCGACCTCAAATGATCGATCAAAATTTAATTTTATCTGGAAAATGTTTTCATTTGAGAAGATATCCTCTCGAAAATTTGCAAGAATTATTATCCAACACAACAGTATAATCATCGAACAAATTTTTTCATATCGGACTTCTTTAGCATATAACTGATACCTGACCTCTGACCTCTTCTACACTCTTAAGATACAAAAAATGCATAAGGAAAGGCTCTTACAGCTTCGGTGCAGTCGAAGTAATATTTCTAACTAATTTTCTCTAGGAAAGCAGAAAAATATTTAAACTTATTAAAGTCCTCCATTCTTCAATTAGTCACTACTATCTCACCAGAGAGCTTCAAAATTCTGTTCAATATTCAATTATTACCCATTCTCAAACAGTTTATGAAATTTTTGTACTCCAATTATTAGAAGACGACACTTGAAATTTGTAATCTTTGGAAAATACCATAAATACAAAATTCCCTTTAATACCAAATTTGGAAAATAGTCTATAGTCCTTCACAATCTATGAAGGCGTACGAAGGGGAAGCACTCAGTGGTGAACAAATAAATGCCATGCAATAAAATAAAGCAAATACTCTTCCCAGAGGGGAATACAAACACAAATAACCAAAAAAAGTATTTGTGTTTGCACAAATTTGTCACTGAAACCAGTGGTCAAGTGCATACATACAGGCACACGGAGTACATTGAAGTGCCTTTGTATATGTGTGTGTTGGTGAATGCTGAAGTTTTTGCACATAAAATGTGATGAGCCAACAAATCGGACATGGTGCTTAAAATAAACAAATAAACACTCAAATTGAACGAAACATTCAGTTCCTGACACACAAATTAACACATACAAATATACTCTATACATACATACATATAAATATAGCACGTATGTGTGGTTGCTTTATGTAACGACAATTAGACATGCATGCTGCTGCGGAAGGAAGTGATATCAGAGCGTGTGATGTTGCACTATTTCGGGGATGATTGCTGTGTATACCCAACAAATGCTTGGCAACGCCAGATGATTTCATTTAAAAATCTAATTTCTCGCCTTTTAAGTATAACGCTTATTATTATACCGCATTTTTGAAGAAGCAATCAAATAGACTTCGGGAAAGTTAGTTATAGGAACGCCCTAAAAAATAAGTATGCCTTCTGGTTATATGACAAAAGTAATATTCCGTTATATTTCTACATAACAAAGTAATATTCGGTTATACTATAGGTTATATTTCGCTTAGAGAGATCGCGAAAAGCTATTTGACGATTAAAAATGATTCTGTAACATCATTGGAACCCAATAAAAGTCAACAAAGCGATTTTTTAAAAGCAGCACCCTCAAATATAAACACTCTTAATCGGAATCCAAAAGAAACCTGCCAAATGATAAAACAGTTGGAGTAATAAACAAACGTCTAAAACAAACTTCATTTCACTTTCCGAGTTTTTAACAGGTGACGTGTCCAGGAACTGTCAAGTAACAGGAGTTTATGTAACCAGTGTAGGTCAGAAGGTTTTTTTATCCTCAAAAATTGTTATTTTGCTATCTTCAGCAGTAAATTGTGTAATATCAATTCTAATACAAAAAATCAAGTGAGTTTAAAATTAAAAAAAAAGAAATTATCAGAGATGTAGAGAATAAATCTATACTGTTTCCAATCCCTGAAGGCTACACGTCAAGCTTAATCAAGTCCTGAACATTTGCTAAAGGTTAGGTGGAAAAACCATTGTATAATACATGTAAGTCTTGGAATCATCGTGGCTTAACAAAGATCAGCTTGATTGTTTAACCTAACCCAGAAGATTAGTCCAAAATCTGGTGGTACTCTGAAATGATGCTTGAAGAGTGAATTTTAGCTTAATGTGAAAGTCAAAAGAGTAGGGTCTAGAGAAAATTGGTTTCAAAGCAACAAAACCATTCTAGATAACTCTGTAACGATTAATGAAAATTAATAGTGGGAGGAAGTTTAAGTAATCGATGGCTTGTGAAATCAAAAAAAATAGTGTTATGGCTTTAGCCTACATTAAACGATTTTAATTCCTGACTAACACTATCTACTCGAAGTATGGATAAAGTTGATGTTGGTAGGAAAAATTTTTTATAATTTAAATTTTTTTGAAAAGGTCATGTAACTGAAAGGAGTTGATATATAATATAAAATTGCAGCGATAAGATTACAGGTCATACACTGTTATAATAAGGGGTCATTATCTACTGAATTCCCACTTGCAGTATAATATAACAATCATATCTTCACTAAAATACAAAACAACTTATCATCAAAAAAAAAAAATCGAAATAAAGTTTTYTATTGCTTGTGATTCACATATAAGTAGCATACAATTTTCAGTTCCGCTGTCGGATATAACCAATATATAACCAACATATAAGTAATATATAACCAGCATATAACTTATATATAACCATTTTATAACCAAAACTCACATTTTGTTTCAATATCAGTGGTTTGTATATTATATCGTTTTTCCTTCGTCTGTAAATCTATGAAAAGTGATGTTACGATTTCGGCATTATAGGTGCCGATGTATAACTAGAAATTCCGGAAGATCTGATGTACAATAGTATATACAGGTACCTGTGAATAGATTGGTTATACTGTACATATGTAGATTGTAGAAACTGGATTAAATATTCAAGTTAAGACCTCGTGACTTTTTTGGTTCTCTACTCAAGAACACACACGTCATTCTATGCGGATCTCATTACTTACAAAAGAAATCTTGGTAATGGGCTATATCTGTACCAATTAAGAACCAAATAGTTCGTTCAAAGTGTTTTGTCTGGAAAACACTAACCTTAATATGATAGGTATTGAGGATAAGGCAACTAAATCTTTCTGTAAGTATTATTGTTATATTGCTGGACTCAGTTTTGAAGTCTAGGACGAATTTAGTCAATCGAAAGTAGACTGGAAATTATTTCCATATTAACTATGGTTCTTGAACATTCTAACCAGTTTTTTTTTGTACAAAAATATACACCAATATTCTCTGGATATTTATGGATGATCTCTGAATTCCATTCTTACTAGCTTATTGACAGTAATGTCATAACAAAACACATCGAACGCTGGGTATAATAAAATTAGAGATCCTAAAACATTTCTGTATTTGTGAAAAGATTAAACATACAAATAAAACTGGAATTATTTTGACAGCAGCACTCGCCACGCCGACATGTGTCAAGTAATTTTTTCCCCTCTCAAATGCCACAACACGCTGCCCACCCTCATCACCTCGCAGTAATTAGAGCAATCGGGATAGGCTGCTTTGAAATAAACACACACGCGTACATAACTAGGTTTGTATGTGATCTGTTGCTCGTTTACCCTCCAACAACCAGACGGTTTAAGGGCGTATTTTAAGATAAATGGAACAAAGTGAGTACTTCAATAAACGCTGAGGCTTTAAGTGCGCCCACACATCTATTGGAGTTCGGAATTGTTGGTGTTTTGAGTGGTCCGTTATTTGTGGGTACACACACTCATACACAGATACTAATCTTTCTAGTTGAATGTGCATCTCAAATTGATTTCGTGCATTGATCTGGGTATTTCAATTCTAAAAGCACTTGCCACACACACATGCATACATATTTAGAGAAGCTAGTCAGCATCGATTTCTTTTCATCCCTATTGATGCTGCACTTAAAGTCATTCCTAACGGATTTGCGCTAAATAAAGTTTATATCCGAGTTGGCGTTAACTAAAATTACAACCACATACGAGCTAATACTATGGTGTTCACGTAGGTAGTGAAGCGAGTGTGTATGAAAACATACATGTATGTGTATTGGTACCCACATGTCGCTAGCAATTTCCTATCAGCTGCTATTCTCTAGTCCACACAGTGCTCTATTTCCACTACTCGACACTTTGGTGTCCTTTCTCGCTGCACTTCCTCTTCACCCCACTTCATGTCTCCCCGTGTTCTCATCTATTAGCGCAATCTAACTTACCGTCGCATCGTATAAACTCGCAGCTGTCTGGCTTGGCAATCGTCACTGCGAATTCTCAGCTTGCTAGCGAGTCTGTCAGCAGTCAGCTGTCAGCATTGTTTGAGTATTCCCTTCGCATGTCAGACAATCGCAGACAGACAGACTTGAGTTACCTCAGTTTACTTGCAACACACACACACACCTACATACATTCTCACATTTATATATATATATTATGTAATGCAGTATTTATTTTAGCTCAGCAGAAAAGTTGTCCACAAGCAGTGAAGGAAGCGTTTCCCGCACGTTGCACGTCGCACACGGCGCATATGGCACATTGTCATTTCTCATTGCATTCATTTGGTGTACGATTATGTCTGTCTGTCTGGCTGTGTGTCCGTCTGCCTGTCAGCAATTGTCAATTTTCGGTCTGACTGATATGTGCAGGCACACGGAAGCATAATATGCACATATATTAAATGAAATTAAACAAATAAATAAATAAAATAGAGTATGAATATTATTGGTGCAAACTGTGGCTCACTCTCCTCGATGCATCACACACAAAGGCAGTGAGCGCTTGCTGATTGTTTAGTGAGGCAAATAAGCCAAATGCTAAGTGATTTTTTGTTACGACTGCGTTCTGTCATATGATGCCATATATTTGTTGTAATATGAATTTATTGCTTGTAATTTCATAAAATTAATTTAAATTATGCTATTGACAAGTAGAGTTTAAAACCTTGCATTTTTTATGAATTTCCTTTTCTGTTGCAGCTGAATTCAAAAGTTCGTGAAATATGAAAAAGTTGCATGCTTTTATGGTCTCTGTGCGAAAATTTAAGATTTTGAAAACAATGCCGTTCAATCAGTTTCTGAAATTACAATCACATTTTAATTAACATATCGAAATTTCAGTCAAGAAATTTGATTAGGATGTTAAAGAACTATTTCCCCAAACAAAATAAAACACGCTGGATGTATTTCGTGTTCTATTATTCTCATTATAAAGGCCACATAAAATGCCGAGGCTCCAGTAGTTGCTTGATCGCTTTAGAATTAGTCTTGCCTAAGTTTTGTTTATTCTTAGCAAGGGTTGAGTCAACAAACTCATTAGACCTTGCAAATCTACAATCAAACAACATGCTTTTCAACATGCTCCAAATTATGGAAAAGACCCGTAAAGAAAGATCGATGCACACCACCTCATCGTCGGTTTTAATGCCGCCCTCGACAGCACGAAAAGGAGCTGACTCTATGCCGATATGCCTGTATTTGGTATCCCCGCAAAGTCATATGAAACGCTTCGTTAGGATCGAAAAGGACATCTCCGAACCGTTCGTTACCAAACGAGGTTTCAGGCAAGGATACTCACTGTCATTCGACTTCTTCAATACGTGTCAAAGATTGATGACTTGTGGTACCAATAATATCGTGGCTACCAAGATCTCTGACTATTTTTGGTGAAAACACCCTTTATATGGTCAATCTTTACTATTGATACCGATCTAAACCCGCAGCAAAGGACAGACAAATATTGCCTGAAATTAACTTCTCTGCAAAACTTTTACTTCATAAAAGCAAGTTGGAGAAAATACTATGTCGAGCACCAGAACCGAAAAGTTCAAGTTAATAACCGCGCCCTGAGTGAAAGGCCTTCTGCCAACAAACGAACAATCAGCGTTTTTACTCAGTTCTTCAAAAAATTTAATATTTTTGGAACTATCAGCCTTGATGTAACTGTCAAACCTGGATCTTAGTAGTGAAATTGATGAGACAGATTTTGTCCCGACAAACACTTTTTATGAAATTTCTAATGTCACCAACAAAAAACCATATAGACGGCTTTTGGGAGGTTTGAAAGAAGATGCTGCCAAGTACTATATTTATAGATCTTATTTGGCACGAATTTTGCATAAAATGGAAGGAACTGTTCGAGTTTTATCATAAGGTAAATCTCATTCAAAATCTGCGTTTAAGCTATCTATGACACACCCTTTGAATCAGATTCCGCTGATCGAGTGGAAAGCGGGAGCAATGAACGATGATGCGTTAAAATGTTGAAAAAAAGTAAGTTTTCTTGATTTGATGTTTTGGTCAACTAAAGAGGCGCGAACTATAGAGAAACTGGAATAATGTTCTCCATATTGTAACTTCTAAATCCTTTGGTGAGAGTAATCTGATGAAAGCAACGTGTTCACTGCAATCATAAAAATGGCTTTATAATGGAAATACTACAAAATATATGTACTATGTATGGAAGAGAGCATAGTAGACAAAGAAAACTATTGTAGTGAAATAATTTTAAGAAAAGAAGTTGAAATTTAAACAAAATTTCATTTAAGTCAAAATTCGTTTTGGGTCAGATCAAAAACTAGTAGGTCGTTGTATGGAGAACTATGTACAAAACATCTTCACTTAAATATAACGTAACAGCACTTTTCATAAGTTTACAAACGAAGGAAAAACGATATAATAGAAACCACTATTTATCAAATATTTTCTATTATTTATATATTATATTACTAATATTAGTCATATTTTTACGTATAACCTCAAATTCGGGACTATTTACACATTAATTTTAGGTACTCGTGGTACTGTAGTGCTATTAGATATGCGTCTCCAGATATTTCAGTACCCGAATTAATATATTATTAAACATGTGAAAAAAGTAACATAAAAATATTTTGACGCTGTTTTAAATTTCAAACTGAAAAGTATTCAAACTATACCAATCCATGCTGACATCAACCAAACTTTGTGTTTCGCCGCCACACTCTGTCCATTTGTCTTATATAAGCATACGAGTATAGTATATACCACATATGTGCTCACATAATCCAATAACGTACATTTCTATAAATTTACGGAAACGCTTCGTTTTTCTACACTTCATTTTACATAAGCGGTTTTATCTATGCTTTGCACGACATGCCTTGCCACTTGGCGCATTATAAGAATGTCAATGCCACATTGCTGGCAATGACCGCAAAAATGTATCTGCTTCAACCCGCCCATATAGCCCTGTATGCATAACTGTAAATACTTAGTAAATACATTAGTTTGATCGAAAAGCGTCTGGGGTCTCGTCTCTTACACAAACACATACAGAGACGCAGAGGTAGACTCTGCATGTCCTAGTTACTGCAGCCAAAAAGTTGTTAAAAGTCCCGCCACAAAGCAAAACAAAAGTGCACGGAAAATGTAAAGCGAACGTGCCTTAATGCAACCCTGTTCCGTTTCCGGTGTCGTTGGTTGGTATAAGCAAGTACACGAACACCTTTGAAAACTACGAAGTCGTCAGCTGTTTGTGTATGTATGTATGTATGTATATATGCAGCGTTAGGCTTGCACATATCCACTGCCAGAATTTTACTCGTAACTGTTTTTGTTTCAATTAAGTTTTTATGAAAACAGTATGAAATTAAGTCCAGCGGTGGAGCACTGACCTGTGTCAGTTTCTTTATTTGAAGAGAAAATCATATATTGTATACTACAACAACAATGCATATACTCATTGCAACACAATATTGTCATTTGCAGTGTTTTTTTTCTTTCTCCCTCTCTCTCTCGCTCAGCTGTTGGCCGTTCTTTGAAGCCTTGACATTTTTAGCCATTTTCTAAATTATGCCTCACAGCTTTTACGCAATAATTGCTGCATGCCTCATATATGTATGTTATGTCATAGCAGCAGAATTGGCAATGCCCAAACATAACTTTAAAGCATACATGTACATATATGGAGACATATATACATATGTACATATAGTGTATATCTATATATCTATGCGCTTTCTGTGTTTTCTGCCATTGAGAAGTCACCGCTCATATTGGCCATTGGCCTCAATATTGCCGCAGCTCATTTGTTTTGACCCTTTTTCATGTTACTTTGCTATTCACCATTTTCTATTTGTTTATTTTCCGGTGGCATAGCTCATTGATAAAGCGTTGGGAAGAGGAGTTGATGGTTGTCTTTCAGGTTTTTGCTCATTTGAAGAGAATTGGCAAGCGGAGAATATACATACATATATATGTAGCAAACATAGTACGATTATATATGTATATGTGATACATAATTTCATATAGAAAATTTTTGCAATAGAAAATATTTGTGTTTTTGATATCATAGCATGAAGGTACTTTTGAAGATATTTTCATATATATTTTTGTACGAGGGTGGTTCTTAAAATTTTTGAATGAGTGAAATCGACTAAATTTAGAAGTTATGCCCATTGATGAATTAAAAAAAAATATTTTCTTTCTGTACATTTATTAAATGTACATATATTTGAGAATATTCTCCGAAAATATTAAGTGGATCCGTGTGAACTTATACTTATATTTTTACTTTACTTTCTTAGAAATATTTGTCAGGTAATATTCGACGATCGCTGATAATAAATTCTATTTTTTAAGTCAGTCTGTGGTGTAAAAATTAAAAAAAAAAACATTTTTTTCAGACCTTCGATCATTATCTGTATTCATCTTTGGTTTTGCTGTTTTTTTTTTTAATTTTTGGAAATGGTACAATCGTAAGTAAAAAAATCTTCCTCACTGCCATATATTTTTTTTGGAGGTCCTTCTGGAGGTCGACAACGGCATCAGGAGAATTCAGAATTATTTAAAATGAATCGTCGCAAAAATCGTAGGAAAAAAATCACAGAATCTAGAGGAGACTTAATAACTAACGCGCTTACAAAAAACACCATTCAAGTATAAAAATCGAAAGATATTCAAATAGGTGTAAATTGTTGAAGTCAATGGAATTGAAGACTAGCCATAGTGTTGCGCCTTTGATGTAAATTTTTACAAAAATGTTTCCTGTATTAGAAGCTATTTTAGTCCAAGTTCATGAAATTTCGAATAAATTGGTCCAACGAGTGATAAGGGACTCTTGACGATCAATCATTCAGCTATTAAGAAATCAACAAACTTTCCACTAAAATAACCGCAAGTCATTGACTTATCAAACTGCCCTCAACTCCAGCCACGTTATTTAGTCTACAGCATAACTGGCAAAAACACATGTCGCTGGCGCCCTTTTAGCGCGCCTTTATGCAATTATTGTTGTTGTCGATTTTGCTTTTTTAGGACGTTCATACTTTTTCCTCTTTTCCTGTATGCCTTTGTGCTTTTACTGCCCATTTCCGCTTCCGTTTTGTGGCAAGTTGCCACATATGCTGCGGCGGTCGCTCGTCCACTGCAGTCGCACGAAAATGAACCGCTACTTGTTTGTGGCACAACCAGGCGCATATGTGGCTGCCGAGCTATAAATTACTAAATTTGTGAGTTTTTAATGTTTGGCAAAAATATTGTTGGCGTAATTTAGGTAAATGAAATGTGGGCAAAAGAGGTGAAATTTAAGGTTAAGTTAAAGTTAGGTGTATTTTTTGGGGTTAAAAGCTTTGAATTATTTTTAAAATATTATAGTATCGAAATATATTGCATAAGGAACTAATTTACATTAAAAAATGTATATAAATACATACATCTATAAAGTATACCTACATATATTTTAAGGAGCTTATTTTGAAATCAATAATACAGATTTGTACTGAAATACCTGAACATATTTTTGGTCTTGGTCAATCGAAGTCAAATTAAATAAGCTGTAAGTATTTTCCTTAAATATATAGTCCAACCAAAATGAAGTGTATAAATACCTCATAAAGTGGTTTTAAAATTTTTTATACATTTGCTATCGGCAAGCAGAGCAGTTATTGGTATAGACATTTATTATAAACCTAATTTAAATGCTAAATATTAAAATTTTATATTTTATTTACTCACAGATGTGCTTTTTCCTTTATAGTAGAAAAGTATATTACTCTGTTTGTTTTATTACTCATTTAGTTTGAATACCTCAAACTCAGAAAGAAAGCCTTTCGGATTTCCGTGTAATCATAGAGAATTATAACCGTCTATGCCACATACACAGCATGATATTCTTCACTTACCTGAAAGGAAAAGAAAAAAGAGGATATTAGTTATAGAAGAATTTATGAAATGTGTTATGTTAAACAGAAAATATGAGTGGTTTCTATTAAATCGGCTTTCCTTCGTGTGTAAAGTTATGAAAAGTTATCTTAAGTTAATTTTCATTTTAGGTGAATGAAGCACATATTTTTATCAAAAAAATTCAATAGCTTTAATACCTCTGTCGAACTGTGCAGCATGGAAATAATTTTTTTTCGTATGAGAGTAGCAAATGAACGCTGATGTCGCATAAACGGGCTGCGAAGTACATGCGCTGTCGCAAAATCCTTTTGGCCTAAGATCGTACGCAAGTAGTGTATTGATCTATTTACTCACAGTAAAGTTAGCCTCTCCCAAGATGTGGTGCTTTAAACAGGTCATTGCCCTATTGGTGTTAGCGCTGTAAGGCTGGGAAGCTTACTAGACGACATCTGCTGAATCTGTATCGAAGAAGGTGAGGTGAATCAACACTCAACACATCCTTCTTGAATGTGACGCGTGTTTGGGAGGTGAGAACTTAAACACTTAGGAGCGTATGCCTTAAACATCCCACCAAGGTGGTGAGAATGGAAATTAAACAAAGAACAAGAGTTTGAAAAAAAAAAAAACTAAATGAACTGAGCATGTTAGGAAACCATATAAAATCATATGAAGCTTTGGGGGTTACTAAAAATACACTCTACAGAAAATATGTTTTGGTGTGACAAGAAAATCAGACGTGTTACTTTTTTGTTCAGTGACCCTAGTATATTCTAAATTTCATATAAGCTTTCATTTTACCGAAAAGAAGTTAAAAGCCTTAAGCTCAGCTTACTGATTTGTAATTACCCAAAAACAATTATATTTGCTACGGGTGGTTTTTCCAAATTCCAGTATGATATTCTCTCTGAGGCATTCTAAATCAATACCAGTCGAAACACCTCCATTTATTTAACCTCAAACTGCTAAAAGTCTCCCGCCTTCCCGATCATATTTATGAAATATGAGTCTTTTGCTGGAAAATCACTGAATTGAGTTGTCTCTGTTGTTGCATTTATTAATAACAACAAAAATTTCGCATCCTTTGAACCCAATTCTCGCAGCACTGCAAAGAAATTGCTCCGAAAAATCTATCTCCCCACTCATTAACACACCAACCGCTCAAACGACTGTGTTTTCAGCTATCGAAAGCATAAAATTTAAGGTGATTTAGTGTTGTTATTGCTGCCTACGAGTGTATTGTAAAAGTCATGTACATGCTAAAAGTCAACTAAAACAACAACAAAAAGGACCAAAACAACACTGAAAGCAACAATGTGCTGCGGAAGTCCTTGTCCGCAGAGTCAGTATCAGTAAAGTCGCAGCTGTAATGCTTGCCACACTGCTGGTACAAGGTGGTAGACAGACATTAATGTCGGCTCAACAATAGCAAAAACAAAGTGTCAAAGACTGAACAATGGCCGCAGACTGCTGAAGCAATAAATGCAAAAATCAGAACAATGCCAATTGCAGCAGCCAAAATGATATGATAAAGTGCAGTGAAGCGCCACAAACAATAGACCAGGCAACAACACTGAGCAGCTGGAGTACAGGATGCTGACAGCGTTGGTAAACTCGAAGCCGAAAGGTAAAGAAGCATTGTAGTAAGAAAACTATGGTAGGTGTCGCACTCTGGTGGCTTTCAATGGCGCAACATTTACTTGTAACACCCGTTGTGGCAGCAAGTGTGGCACGCCATTTACGCAATGAAGTGTGATGGTTGCAGAAATGAAAGTCAAACTGTGAGGCGAAGGCGGATTCATTAAATGAGTGCTTAATTGAATGAGAAGGCTAGATAGAATAATTTATTCTTTCGGCTGTGCTTTGATGTCAGACTGACGTTGCTCATACGCCCAGGGGGGGCTTTAGAATGGTTGGGGCAGTTGTTTTATGGGTGAACGGCTGAGAATTTATGCAAATTTTCCACATTGTCTTGCGTGCTTTGAAAACTAATTAAATTCTTTGATTTTTGGTGGGTTAAGGAGAGACTAAGGGTTATTAGTAGTGGCACATTTGGAGCGAAGGTAAACTGTAGTTTAGGTATATTATACTTAGAAGTACATCACTGTAAATAAAATATATATGTATAGAGAAAATCATATTCCAAGCAGAGATCGAACGAAGAGATGAATTAAATTTATTTTTTAAGACTTTTTACGAGTTAGCCTGGTCTAGTTGATCCCTGAGAACCTGAAAAGTATGAAAATTTCAATGTATCGTGAGAGGAGAGACATAGGGTATAAGCACTTCGGGTGAGTAATGGTCCTTGCAGTTCCTAGCGAAAAGTATATCCTTTATAGCTGCAAGTCAAGTATTTATTAGATTGACGTTGCTCATACGTCTAGGCGGGCTTTTGGGTAGTTGTTGTTTGATGGATGATTTTATGCAAATTTTCCGTTATTTTGAGAAGGATTACTAACTGAATATATTAAAGTGAATAATTTTTACTTAAGAGTGGTTTACCCGCACCACAATATTTCTACATAACTCTTCGCATAAACAGAATTTCTCGAATGAATGAATCCCACAAATATTAAATTAATGCTTATATACATATTTTGATTTAATTTACAGTTATTTTTTTCAATATAAATTGTGTGAATAAAAACAGGTATATTTAACAAAAACATGTTCGTGATGCAAATAAAAGACACTTTAAATATAATTAGCTATAAATGTGAGAATAAAATGTAAAATGTGTAATCCACAAGCATATATTCGTATGCATGTATGTATACGATTAAAATATAATCTGAAAGCTGACATATTAATACCATAAACCAATATAAAGCACATAGTATTTATGTCTGTGTCTCATCCAGTTATAGACTAAACATGAATAATTTCATGAGCATGAAATTGCTTATAAAAACTTATTAGCATGAAATCGTATTAATTTAAATAAAATGAAACCGGTCCAGTAGTGATCTCAGAAACATTCATTTCGTTAGTTATATTGCCAAGAGATTGTTCTTGTTGAACTTTTACTCTAACGTAGAGTAGATGACGCCATTTGTGGTTCGACAGGTAAGTGAATGTGAAATAAATCGAAAGAATTAAATCAAGGGAAAAAAGAAAATATTAATATATGAAATAAAATACAT
>NW_017535708.1:238849-256649 GCF_001853355.1 Bactrocera latifrons | reverse complement strand
TAAAATTTAATTTTTCTTCTTTTAATTTTTAAAAAATTACAAAGTTGTTCATTAATATTTTTAATTTAACTCAACCAAGTTATTTAATTGCCTACTTAAAATCACACTCTTTACAGTTATAAATTTTTATAGAAAATATCACAAAAAATACATAAAATTCTAACAGTAATTTAGACGGCGACCACACGCTTGTAACGTTTGCGGTTTCAGTATTCTTAATTAATATTCATTTGTGTTGGTAGCTATATTTGCATTCAATACGGTAGACACTTTAAATGAAACGGCGGCTCGCTTATGATGTAATATTTATTTACAATCACACATACATATATATTTGTGCTTTATGCGCAATAAATCACAATAAATTTGCCAGCGAACTTATTGCTTTTGTGGCACACCTACACCTGCAACTCTACATAAAAGCAAAGTGCAACATTAAGGTGGGTTACTTTTTTGTACTGCTATTACTTGGTTTGAGAAGCTCATAAAGTCATATTACAGCAGATTTTAATAGTAAAAAATTTGTTGACCGTTATGATTAATGTATGAATATAATATTAATGATATTTTAGTTCCACCTTAATCGACTTGAAAATTTATTTTGATTTTCCAACACAAATATTTAGAGCACCTCTAATAAAAGTAAAAATTTAAATAATTTATTTCTCTTTTTGCAAAAAAATATATTTGAAAAGTTTTTTAGTGCCACGCTAATAACTCCTACATGTGTGTTGGCGTACAGCTATACGTATAACGGCGTGTGGTGTTTTTTCTGTCATTTACACCTGCCTCAATTGAAAATTCTGACAAAGTGATCGCCACAGCCACTTGTTAGTGGCTCCCTCTACCTCAGTTGTTATTACGCTGGTAGCCAGCGGCAAGGTGGTTTTGTAATTGAAATAACACTGACAGCAAAAAAAAAAACAGCAATAATATGACAGTCAATTCAGTATTTACACACGGCGTTGCGTGCAACTGGGCATGCGTGAGTAATTTAAATAAACATTAATTCTTTTCCAATACTGCACTTGTCTACTATACATATATCTACTATATGTATGTACATACTATATGTATGTATGTGTTATGCAAGTGTGCGAGTGTTATTGTACTATCGGATTTATTACTGTTACGAGTGTTGTCGTTGGCGATACGTGACAATTGAATTTTTCAATTTATATATACAGACTTTCAATTAACGGAGATTTTCAAAATGCTGGAGAATATGTTTCTACAGACATACATATGTTAGTATGAACATGTGTAAAGATTTTGTGTAATTGAAGACTCTTAATTTTAATGGATGAAAATGTTATAAAAATTTGATGAATTCAATAATTAAAAATTTCTCATAAATTATTTAAAATATTAGGGTGGATCAATTTTTTTTTCAAAATTGTATTTTCTTTATGAAAACGAGTTAAGTAATTGAGTTAATAGAAAGGAGAACCAGGTTAGCCACTAATCTTTTCAGTGGTGATTTTGTTGAGGAAAAAAAATGTTTCTAATAATTTTGAGGATGGTTGCCAAATTGACAGTTTTTAGGCTGATAAAACATAGGATCCGACCAGATTTCTTATACTATCTTAGTAGGCTCGCTGAAATCCCCATAATTATTATAAACATAATCCATTATTATAAACTAGATTACTTCAGGTATTCAAATTTTGAAACAGTATATGAGTATATAGCAGTATATGAAAAGTAAAGCAGCGGCGAAATTACATGACGGGTTTTTAACTGGGGGTTTTCAATAAGGACGCTACAAACGTAGATCGATGGGACAGCAAACGATGGCATATTTTTTCCAGCTTCTTTGACATTTCTCTACTACTCTACTGAAAGTCAGTGGCCTCAAATTTAAGTGGTCTAACTTTATACATACGTTTAGCTTAGAGAAAATTTGGTGCTATTTCTTTAATTTTAATAGCAGATCATGCTAACGGATAATATATTCTCAATTAATGTTAGATGCCTCGCATATAGAAATACATTAAACTCATGCATAGAGGTAGGTGCCTTCACACTCGATATAAGGGAGCTTGATTGTTGACGCTCGAGAAATCCAATGTCAAGTCAGATAAGCTGAACGAAGTCCTAAGAGTATTCGGTATGAGTTCAGAATAAGTAAGTAAAAATCTCACCTGAAAGTGGACGATGTCGCGCCTATAATCCAGTTTTTTACCTGATCTATATGTAAGCTTAATATTTTAGACATTTTACTTAATATTAGTCTCTTAGTTATACCTTTTGGGTGGTATTAGAGCAAGTATATATGAACAGTGCCGTTATATGGAAGGTGAAGTGGTTATTTCGATATTTTTATATCCAAAAATAAAATGATGGAGTGAGATATACCCACAAACTTTTGCTGAGAGGGTTAGATAGCTTTCAATGCTAAAGGAATACGTTAAACCCACTAGGGAGCACGTTCACATAACTTAAAAAAATTAAAGCTCAATTGACTGTTGAGTTACTGTTTATTTTGCATGTTTCCGGGCAATCAATACAATCTCGGAAGAAATTGTTCAGATCGGACCTCTATAAGGTGCAGTTCTCATACAAGCTGACCGATGCAAATCAAAGTTTTATATGAAAAACTCTTTTATTTGACAAGATATCTTCACGAAATTTGATACAGATTATTGCTTCGGACCTGCTGCCATAGAAATTAACCGAGCGAAATCAAGAAAAAAAGATCTTTTACACCATTTCATGCTGTAAAAAATGTAGATCTGAAGGGTGTTATATCATCTGGGCAGACGAAGTTACCGTTTCCTCTTGTTTGCTTACATAACCACACTTTGTAAATTTCCCACTAAGAAACGGACCTCTGGCTTGTACTTTTTTTCTCAAGCACATGTTAAAATTTAAATTTATTTTTATAACAGTAACACATGTAAATATATATATGTATATATTTCAGATATCCGCAAAGGTAAATTCACATTTAAACGCAGTTTGCGAATTAAGTCGTTTTATAATCTCCAAAAATAACTCAATTTGCAATAAACAAGAAATTAATTTCGTTGCTGCGCTTACGGCACCAGAGCACGCTACGTTGCCGTTAATGCGATTATGAAATTCCCAGAGCGCAGCAGAAATGCAAATGGCGCGACTGCGATGCAATTTGCAACATGATGCGCTAAAAATCGTTGACATTTTGACAGTTTTGATGCGACAATTTGTGTGGCGGCGTCGCCTTTATGGCCACTTCCATGCAGCGCGTTGCTGTTGTTGTTGCCAGCACTATCTCCACACACATACATATGTACATGTAAATATACATATGGTATATGTATGACGCGTGTGGCGCATAATCACTTTACAGTTAACTTGCGGTTGCTGCCGCAGTCAATTGCAAAAAGTGATTGTCACTCGATTTGCATGCAGCGCTAGTGGCCACACCGCCGCCACTGCCACTGCCAACGATAGCGCAGACAACAACCATACATATGAGTATGTGTGTTCGTGTGGCAGTCGCATTGCGAATTGTCATTCGGCAAAAAGCTTTTAATTGCCCAAATAATGGGAGCAATGAACCGCAATGATTGAGTGACTTTGCGTGCAAGCGACTTTGGTGAGGTGGGTGAACTGTGCTGTGGGTGGGTGTACTGGGTGAATATATTGTGTTGTTGCAAGTGTTGTGGTTTTGGCATTAGTTTTCTGATTTTCTGTGCGGATTAGAATTTCAGATTGTGTAATAATTTATGCTCAACTCTTTCATGGAAAAGTTGCACATAATTTATAAGTGAACTAAAATATACACAAGTCTATGTATATATATACATACATATACATTCATACATGTAAACATGATTTTTAAATCCTCAAAAATTTGTATTAAATTAATTTTGATTATACTTTTAATGTACTACTGCCTTTATTTCGCTTTCTTTGCTCTTTTCTTCGCAAAGTAATGGTACCTTATGCCACTAAAACTGAAAAAAAAAAAAAAATAACTTGAATTGTTTGCTTTCGTTTTGAACGGCGCATGAAAATGTACCCAGATATGCATATCATATATATCCACAGACACATACATAAATACACATCTAACCTCAGTGTCCAACTCGCGTTTTCCCTTTCAACTTCCTCATATTATACATAATTAAGTGAATATCTCTACTTTAAAGCATTAACGTAATATCCGCTTAATTATTACTCGTATTAGTGGCTTAATTTCAAAAACGAAAAAATAAGATACTAAGTGACAAAAAATATTTTAATTGTATCATTACTTAATTAAATAATACAAATATGTACGTGAGGGTATTCACTGTTGAGGCAAAATAGTTGAAATGTGGTCTTGAGCTTCAGGCATAACTTTACAAGCTACACAAATTATGACATTTTTCGTTATTTGACTTCGTTAACTGATAACAATTAGCTATTAATATTTATTATTATCAATTTATACCTAAAAATTTCAAAATCCAATTTTCTATAAATTTTTTTTTTTAATTTTGGAAAGTTTAAATTTTTTGATCATTTTCCTTAGAACTCTAATCTTAAATGCATCTATTCATGTAAAGAAAAATTTGAAGAATATCAAAAATAAGTTAGAGATCGTATAAATGTTTAAAAAAAAAAAAAATCTTAATTTCGTTTGCACCTTAGCCATGAAGGTTATTACAAGATTACATTATTGCCTTAGACAATATTCCATAAAAAATTTCGTGAGGATATCTGGTCAAATGAAAAAGCTTTACATACAAGTACTTGATTTACATATATCGATTAGTTTGTTTGTCAGTTAAGGGTTTTTTTTTTGTTTTTGAAAACGATGTTACAAAAGTAGACCGATAGAGACAGCAAATGACCCATTTTTTTTCGCTTATTTGACATTTCTCTTGAGTAAGATTTGCTATTTCGTCATTGAAAGATATACGATCCAACAGGGAGTTAAAATTATTAAAATTTACTACCGAATTTCGGAGTCAGTAGAGTCAACTCTAAGAGCGCTACGTTCAATTTATGGTCGTCATAATCGTCCTGTAAGAAAATTTAGCAAATTTTTAAAATTTTGAATCCATAGGCACAGTTCAGAAGTATTTTGTATTTCGTATTGTTCGTGATTTGAGCTAAGCAACAACTTGGAAATGATCCCGATATTCATCGAAAAATTAGCTTCAGCGATGAGGCTCATTTCTGGCTGAATGGATTCGTCAATAAGCAAAATATTCATTATTGGTGAGGCAGTAATCCACACTACTCCATGAGTCATCCTGACAAACTTACGATTTGGTGATGGTCAAGACCGGTACGTTACTGTGAATGGGAATCCCTACCGCTCAATGATAATCGTTATTGTTAGCCCGAATTGGATGATATGGACTTGGACAATATGTGGTTCCAAGAGAATGGCACCACAAGCCATAAATCCAAGTTATGCTTGAAATCCGTTGAAAATTGGGTTTAGAGTCTGGATGCCTTACATAATGGCATCGAATGTACTTTTCGATGTTTTCTCTTCGGAGTAACAAACTTCCCGGGAAACTTAATATGCGCTGTTCAGAGTATAAAATTTCTCTGGTAATATATATAGAGAGTTCATGGACCACTAATTTCTGCCTTCAAAATGGAAACTATACAAATGCTGGAGAGCCAAGAAGATTTAAACCAAAAAAAAAAAAAAAAAAAAAAAATCCTGACAAAGGGAATGAAAGCAACATTTGGACTTATTTCTGCACATTAGGATTTTCAATCAGTGACTTTGACTATTAAGGTATTTCTAACCATGTATACATCTATTATAAGATATTGTTTTCAGTTTCATTCGGACGGGACGAATGCTTCAAAAATACGTAGCTCCGAACTCGATAGTCGATATATAGGTGAAAACCCTGATATCTAAAGTAAGAGAGGTGGTACTGAACAAGTTGATATTGAAATTGTAAATAATATTTATTGTCACTATTATTTGGAAACAAGTATCTAAAGCACTTTACTTTCACGATATAAGAAAATATAAACCGCCATCTCTTATTTGTGCAGAGGTTAGGCTTAAGAAAATATTTTCTTGATATTATTTCGGATTCAAAACCCAACGAAAGACCACACCCAAACTGTAGAAAACAATTTCTTGAGATAATTACTGAAATTGATTATAAAAGCAGATGATCGAAAATGTTCTGTTTGTAGACGAAAAAGTCTGGATTTTTTTAATTTTTCCAGAGAAGGGTATAGACTTTGCAAGAGTTCAGGCTAAAAGCATCAGTGTTAAAGTAAACAAAAAAAAAAAAAAAAAAAAAAAAAAAAAAAAAAAAAAAAAAAAAAAAAAAAAAAAAAAAAAAAAAAAAAAAAAAAGACTGGTACAGACCACATATCAATTATTATATTTAGGTGCAGCAAGATATTGTGATACTTTCTTGGGATTTTCAGGCTACGAGCACTATGTATGCATTAAAAAAGCAAAATTTACCCACAAATTTGTCAAAACATTATTCATTCGGAAACTTTATAACTCATCGCTGTGAATACCGCTAATACGTCTATTGTCTGCCCAACATAACTGACAAATTGTTTGCGAATGTGAAGTGAAATTGTATAGTATAAAGATGACTCGCTTGATTTCCGCTCATTAAGTATGCAAATTTATTTTGCCATATAGCCAAAAACTGTGTATTGTTGTTGCGACGCAGAAAAATAAACGAGAAGTCGCAAGCAAACAAAATTTCGAGGAAAAATGGTAGAAAAGTGTGGAAAACTGTTTAGATTATGTAATAGAAAGTGGGGATATTTATAAGAAAACTAAAAAAATATAATACACATATGTATGAAAAACAATATTGCAAGGCTTGTGGCAAAGGAAATTTTAGAAAAAAAAAACTAAAAAAGAACATCTAAAATATTTTAGCTTGCTAAGTGGCACACAGTGCGACATATTCGAAACTACAAGTATGTTAATAACGGTTTTATTTGTTAAACATCAAATGTTAAACATCTGCTCTACTTTTGGGAGAACAAGTGTTCGGAACTAAGTACTTATACGCATGCTTGTCGATAGCGTCATACTTGTACAAAGGCGGGTCTGTTGCTAACTAGTGTTCAAGTGACATTTCAATGAAGCAAATTTGTTTTATGACTCAGAGGGGAGGCGGTTGAGATGTAACAATTTCGTTTGCTTCGAGGTGTTAACACATAAACATATAAAAAAGTATATTAGGGTGTGTAAAATTTTTGTAAATGTTTTTTCCTCGTGCCACATGTCAAAAAAATTCTAGCAAAATTTGCTTTGTGCATTATTTTGCGAAAAATTATAAAAAATTGTAATAAATATCTTTTACGACTGTGACGCAGAATTGATTTTGAACACATCGACTTAGCGAAAAATCATCTAAGGAGAAAAATTAATTTTTTTTTGGCACACCCTAATATTCATATTCACATTAAGCAGTTCGATTCTTTTTTCTATAAAATTACGTATGCCTAATAATCGGTTGTATGGGAGATATAGTTGACAGAATGTCAAAAAGTAGCCACATATTAATTTTCATTCGAATATCTCAACAAGTGTAAAAAAAATTTTTATAATCCCTAAAAAACTTTTCCATAAAAATCGCTGCACCGAAACCGGTTTTAGACCCATAGTTTCTTAGGCAAAGCTGTTCAGAACGATCCGTAAAATATATCCAGCGAACGGGGTTTCCCACTTTTGGGCTCCGTGTAAAACGACCTGTTTTAATAAACATATATATGAGTAAATGTATACCACTCATTATGGCACAGGCGTCTGCGTACTGAGCCTCATGTAAGCACATTTGCATGCGTGTTTTCAGAAAACAATACCCCACTGTTGAACATTTGATGATTTCTGCGCCTTGTTCGGCATATTTCCGCCACCGATGCCGCCGTCAACAACACCAACAACACCAACAACATGCACAACACTATGACAATTTGTAAATGCGCTAAAAACTTATTTGTTGTAAGTAGTTATGAGCTCGGCATACGCATTTATGACTCGCCAAGGTTGCCAGTGTGTCCCAAATTAGCTAAAGATCGGCGTTTTTCAATCAAATGTCAAGTGTTTGTTAATTCATCCGTCGTATTTACTTAACTAGCCATTATGCGCATTAGAAATAGGTTTTCCAATTTCATTTTACATAAATTACTTACATCGCATAGCATAATATTCACTAAACTGCTCCGACATGCGCACACCTTAATATGTCCACATGTAAATATTGCTTACTGAAGTGGCCAACAAGGGTACAAATATCTAATGTAAATATATTTTGAATGGTGATGTCAGTTCAATATCAAATATTTACGATTTATGCAAATACATTATTGGAAACTAATGTGTGCGAAAAAGATTAAAGCCAACCGCGAGATATTTACATCAGGAACGGATGGAAACTTTATTTGGCAATGCCCTTAATAGTATTTACACTAGTAGTATGTTGGCTTAGACTACGTATATATGAAGTATAGTATGTATCATCTGCTAGAGGACTTTCGGAATTATTTTCTATGTGACGCTGCCCAAAGAAAAACGAGTTTGCAGATAAAAGTCTGTCTTGTTCTCTTCCATAATTGTTATTAAAATAGTTTAATTAAATTTTTTAATTTAATTTAAATTTTTTAATTTAATTTAAATTTTTTTATATTTCGATAGGTTATTCTTCTAAAAGTAACGTACTACAATTTCATATCGTTATCTCAAGTAGTTTTTAATTTACAGCCTTTTAAAGTGTAACTGCTCAATTGAATCAGCTCAATTAGTTTATTCTTGAAACGTTGCTCAGAAAGATCTTTTTCAATTTTACTTAAGTGATTCCTCGGAGTCAAATGATGTAATCACAAGCAACTTTCTTGCACATAATGCAAATAGTTCTTCATAAAATAACCTACCATTTTTTTTTGTTCTGATTAAAAATCGGATTATGACCCACAAAAGACGATCGAGTTTTGGGAAGAATTAAACTTTTTGGTTTCAAAACGCGTCCGCTTTGTCAATAATTTTTTTCTCAAGCATAGCGCATTGTCCTACATAAAGAAGCTGGAAATCGTTGCAGCAGTAGAGAACCTTTTTTGGGATGTAGAAGATCGCGTGCAACTCGAGAAATATTAAATTTTTCTGTTCAAAAATTGTACTGTGTACTCTTGAAATTCTGAAAAACAATTTATACTGCTCCGTTGTACTCTTCTTCCATAATTCTCCGTATCTAGTTGGGTATTGGGATAACTAAAGATGTTTAAAGCAATAAACGCACTTAATAAAGTTGTATGAGCTCAAGTAGACTAACTATTCGACATTACAGCGCATTTGATAGTTTTAGTTATGTCTACGATTGATCCAAAATCGATTGATCTCACTTGAATATATATATGTATGTATTTGTCCTATGTTTTACACAAAAACTACTTAAAGTAAATCACCTTATAGATCGACGAAACAACAAATTTATTAAGGCGATTAATAACACTCCCCGTAACTTCGCTAGGTGTGCTTAAGGAGATATTTCAACTAGTCAGTTGCTAGTCAGTGACAGCATGATTACACCTCGCTTGGCAAAGAGCGTCTGACAAAATATGTTATCGTACCAAGTGTCTACCTTTTGGACAGTGTCTAATCAAAATACCTACTTTCATATTAACTTAGATAAGTGTAAGTAGTACGAAGAGTGTCTTAAAGTACACTTTGTTACATAACAATCTCGCAGGGCCTGCAAAGCTCACTGTGGTCCATAAGTAGGCTGGAGCGCAAGAGGACATCGGACAATTGATTTGCTTTCAACCGCATGAAAAGTGCCCTCCCTAGCAATCTCATCAGCTTTGCAGTTTCCGGCAATTCCGCTGTCATCATACACCGATATAAGTCTAATATAAGAAAACTTGAAGTCTTTGCTAATGAAGTCATATATACAATCCTTGAATAGTTGTGAGCACACAGTCAGCAAACTCAAAGCTTGCACTCGGCTATGGAAGTGAATGCACACTTGATGGCAGCAAAATCTACTTTAAAAAAAACTGAAATAGTTCGGCAGTCGTGAAGCAGAGTTGATAGAGAGTTGTCGACAGAACACTACACCTCTTACTCTCCCTTTTAACTTCGATTAATCCGAAGAAGCAACTTTTCTCCAAGGATTTCACTCCACCCACAAATTCTTCGCAGGATGCAAACGAAGTACTGGATAATACCAGTGTTCCCTGCCTAAGACCACTCACAGATCCAGCTTCCCTAAGTCTCATATCAGTATTTACCTCAAAAAACTTCTCTCTAGAGGTGGAACCTGTGGGTATTGAGTATCAGTGTTAGTGTTGTCCTTGATGCACGGCTCTAGCTGCTTAGCCAGTGTAGCTTTACCGAGCATTCTCCATCGAATTTGATAATTAATACAGTTGTTTACAACTCTACCAATTTAATAATGATATAAATAATTTTCGTTTTAGATTGTATTACATGTTAGTATATATTAATAATTACGGGTGGGTATAATCGATGTTATTAGGTTTTGAAACCAAAAGTTGACGATGGTTTATCATTTTTATTGTTAGATATAAATAAGTCGAGAGAGAATAATTATATCAAAGGAGATAATATCAATAATTTATGTCGCTGCTCAGATCATACTTCATCATATTTATTTCCGAAACCCGCAACTATAATCAAGTTTTTATGCCACATAATTCGCGCCATAACTTCATGAAATAATATCGTGTTCGTGCAATAAACTAAAATTAGCTTGTAAACTAATATAAAGCAACGCTGGCATTATGCAACTGAAGGCATTTCAGTATTGTATATTTAAATAAAGAAACAAATTTCGAAACAAAGGTTTTTCTGTTAACTGAAGCATGGCAATTAACATTTAACACTCTGCTCCGAAATTAGCAATAATTAGAGTTTTGCATTGAAAACGGCGAGTGAATAGAGAACTATGGAAAAAAGCGCGTTAAAACTGAAATTATATAAATTTCTGTGAACATCGGCGGTGTCAAGTGCAATGTCAAATGCTGTTATAATACATATACCTATGTGTAGTATGTGCTTGTTGTTGTTGGAGCGTGAATTTGAAAAGCGTTTGCGAATAATGACATTATTATTGTTGTTGTTGTTCGTGTTAATAACATGAATTCGCAAAACTGAAGCATTGAACTACAGTACGTAAGTGGCCTCTATGCGACCGAGCTATGTTCATATATTGACATTGGCAAGCAAAAAATGTTTGCTTGGCAGAATTTACAAAAAATGTGATTTTTAAGTGTCACGAAATTACAGAAAATAATTTTGTTTTAATTTTTTTTTTTTTTAATTTACAAACTACCAGTATGTATTAAAGAAAAGTATACATACTTTTTTTTTAATTTTTGTTAACTCTGTAATTACATTTATTGAAGCAATTATTCAAATGCAGAAAATATTAATCAATTAAAATTTGTTATCGGAGTTTGAACGATTAATTTTAGTTTAATGAATTTTTTTTTACCATAATCTAAAATTTCAAAATTTTATTTACGCTAAACTAAAAACTCACAGAATATGAGATTTATTAAAAATTTATTAAAAAAGCTAATTAAATTTATATTAGATTTGAAAGCCTGAGAAATTTTCATAACACAAAATAAATGGATAAAATTTGCCCCCTGCTAGCTTTCCATTAATACTTTGTTTTATTATATTTATTAAGGAGTTTAAGGAAAATTTTATTCGAATATTATAATATATAATAAATTAGGCAAGAAAAAAAAATTAAGTTTCTAGTGAAATGGCCGATAGTCAATTTTGCCGGGTGGGAATATCGCCTAGTGAAGATGCAATTAATTAAAGAGTGGAAAAACATCAATTCCAAATTAGACATGGAGTTTGAATTAGCTATTAGGCTAAAAATTAAAATCAATTATTTCATGACAGCGAAAGGAAAATAAATGGGTGAGAAAAATTCAATTTAGTTTCACAGTCCATAACTTTGATCGATCTTCATTGCAATCCGTTGCAGAACTTTATATTTTTTAAAAAATTTTAATATTTTTTAATATTTTTCTTATGGGGGTTTTTTTTTTAATTTCTGTGAAGTTTAGTTTGCTATTAGAAACTCATAAGTCTAAAGGAGGGTCTCACGGTAAGCAAGCAACAATAGCCTACCTTTGAACTGCTACTTAGCCTTAAGAATTTAAATACTTTTTCCTGATTCAACACTTTTTAGGCGATTTTGCTATGAATAAATTCCTATTTAGAAGCAATTATACAAATTATATATTCTCCATTTTTATTCCACAATACTAATATATATGTAGGGTGTTAAATTGAACTCCTTATGATGGATTTCAGGAAGGACACATTTTCCTGAGATTAACTATTTTTAGTGCCCAAAACGAAAAAAAAAAAAAAAAAACAAATTCTTCAATGGTGTGTTATGATTTTTACAATGGATAAAAATATCGAACAAAGAATTTGTCTCAAATTTTGTACTTCCAAGCAAATTCCGTGTGTAGAATCATTGGGAAAGTTGGAAAAGGCTTAAGGTGATTCAGTTTTATCAAAAACACAAGCCTACTAGTGGTAAAAAGCCTTCAAGGACGGTCGAAAGATCGTTGACGACATGCCTCGTTCTGGTCGACCTTCGACATCTTCAACGGATGGAAAAATTTAAAAAGTAAACGATATGGTGCTTTAAAATCGTCAGGCAAGTGTTAGAGAGATGGCAAGTGAGCTCGACATCTCTCACGACTCCGGTCGAATGAGTTTGGTGGATATTTTGAGTATGAAATGCCTTCTTACTTGACTCGTTCTTATTTTTTTTTAAATTTTTTTTTATCATAAAAACAGTAAAGTAAACAAGTCTTTTGGAACATTCTCAATCGTTCGAATTTCAATCCCACATTCATGGAGCGCATTTCAATTGTTGATGAGACATGGGTTATATAAGTTTGACATGCAAACCAGTCAACAACAGTCCGAATGGACGACGGAAAAAAGGAGTCGAAAAAAAAAAAAATCATTATGAATTTATTCTGAAGAGACAGACGGTCAATAAGGAGTTTTATTTAACCGTATTGAGGCGTTTGCGTGAGAACATCTCTTGGAAATGGCCGGAATCGTGGAAGATCAATCCCTAGATTTTACCCAATGATAATGCACCATCGCTTTGAGCCACAATTGTGACCGAATTTAAAGCCAAAGGCGCAAGGAATTGCACAGATCAACCACACCATTCACCAGATTTGGGTTCGTGTGATTTTTGTAGTTACCCAAAGAAAAATTGTCCCTCCGTGGAACTTGTTTCCTGTAAACCTAAGAGATAAAAAACAAAATTTAGCAGAGGGAGCTGAAGGCAATCCCAAAAAGTTCTTATGAAAAGTGTTTTGAGGGCTGGAAAAATCCTTGGTATAAGTTTATTACATCTAGTGGAGATTACTTTGAAGGCGACAAAATAAATATAGATGAGTTGGTAAATATTTTGCGTTCTACTGACGAAATCCGGATACGTTTATGTCACAATGAAATGTATAAGTTAATTTTAAGCCGATATACTGGTTGAAAAAAATATATTTCTGGGAAATTCCTTGCAAAATTAAGAAAAAAACGTGAATTTCGTTGAAGCTACAGCATCTAACAGGGATGATATGATTTTGACGTCCCTAGTGCCGATGTTTGCTTACGGTTTTGTGTCAAATTTTGTCCGTGTACTATTGAGTCAAATCCTCTTGTGTTTCAGGAGAGGCTATTGCATCCCCAAAAATTTACCGTTTGCTGCGGACCGTGGTCATCGGACCTTATTTCTTCTGAAATGAGGCAGGAAATGCAGTTAACATCAATAGTGAGTGTTATAACGTGAGATTTGATGATATCGATTCTATTTCTTTATTTCACGAAAAAATATTATCTCTTGAAAAATATACAAACCAATTTAAATGGAGTAGAGTCGTTTTAAGGCTATAAAAGCGACTGCTAGTCACTACATTTAACTAACTTTTTGTAATTGTAATATATATATATTTTTCTAAAATATACAATACTAGTAATGAATACCTATGGGAGCATATTTCTACTCCATTTAGAATCGCACTATTCACACAGCCACAAAAAACAGACAAAAAACGAAACAAACAAAGACCGGAAATTGCAGTGCAATAACTACTCAAAGTCATCAATAACCCGCAACACACACACACACACACACGCAGATGTGCAATGCCAACTCCGTATGCAAGTGCAAGGCCACATAGAAAGGTTCAGCCACAAGCGGGTGTCTTCAAGCTCACGATATATTTTGTTTGTGGGATGTGTTTGCAGGGCGGACAGCCATATTTCCGCTTGACTTGCAATTTGGGGCACGTTGGTGGCAAAGTGTGTGTGCGTGGTGCAACGAATGCAGTTCACCATGCCGAGCCGCCAATGAAGCGCTATTCAAATAGTGAATTATTTCCGTACACACTACGGCAGTTGCAGTGTTGCAAGTTGCATTTGTGGCATGTCTAGTCCTTGTGACGCCTAGTCGAATGCATAACCTTTTTGCTTCCCTGCAGTAAGCCAGCTTTAACGGGCGCTTCTTTTGTTTGGAAGGAAATGCTGGCGTTAGAAAACATGTGCGAGAGATTGTGGTTGGAGGAGATGGTGGAGCAACTTTTTGGCTATTGCAGTGGCAATTGTTGTTTGAAAGTTTTTCGGCTGCAGACGATTTATCAAAACTAACCGTCTGCCTTACACCGTGCGGGCGCAGTCATGTGCAAAAAAGATATTTTGTTGTATTGTTTGGTAAATTTCATTGTTATGATAGCATCTTTACGCTTGGTTTAATTATACATAAATATTTTAAATGAATTTAGTACTTCAAGTGGAAATAAGTCGAAGTCTTTCGAAATCAAAATTTTGTTTTAGAAAAAAGAGAGTTTTAAACATATTTTTTGCTCTCAGCTGGCGCTAAGACTTCGTATGCCCCTTTTGTCTAAGCCACAAAAGTGTCCAAAGCACCGTTTCCTTGAATAAAGACCTCTTTGTTACAAAATACCAACAAAAATAACTGGTATTCATTCCAAGTTTCAATTTAGCACAGAGTAAGCCTTCGTTTTTATTTGGAGTATAAATAATTCGCACTGACAGCCTTGTAATCCTCAATTGCTATTTTTACCGCTTGGTGTTCCATAAGTTCAATTCTTTATAGTCTTATGTTCCACAAGCACATTAATTCATAAGCTTGTGTTTCGGAAGTTCAGTAATTCACAGATTCAACCTTCAACTTGTTTCGACTTCACTCAAAGGCAATTCACATACATACATACACTTTCTAAATATGATCATTTTAAGATATATAGTAAGCTTCGTCTACTTTTACAGAGTTTTGGAAATTATATGGAGCTGGCTAATGTCAGTTTCGGGTATGTTGTCTGGTTCACCGCCCATAAGACGACTGAGATGTTACAGGTTTAGCGTTCGACAAGATTTTTTGTTTTATAGGATGAATATCTATTGAACAGTGCTCTGTAAGAACTCCTACGATAGCGGTAAAATGAACTTTTCTCAGGGCAAGTAGTTCAGCAGATCGCATGAGCTCGACTCTAGGTTAAAAGGGTCTTGTAGTTGCATAAGAGCTAAGCACACTTGAGCTCTATTGGTTCAGTTCTGCAACGCAATAAGCCAGTGGAGATGCAACTCGGTCACATTCCCCTCAAGCTACTTGGTAACTCACAGCAATTTGATTTGATAATATTCATTTTCTCAAAAAGCTAGTAATAGCCTTTAGGATATCGGCAATTTTGGCAAGTAAATAAAAATTATGATAATAAAAATAAGCTAAATAGGGTTCTTTTTTGCAAAAACGGAGAGAAAGTAAAACAATTTCGTTTCGACTTCATTTCTTTAAGTAAATGTAGTAAGCTTTATATTCGTAAGATTGTGAGATATCGATCTGAAATGCTTTAAACGACCGCTTCTCTTCAAGAAGCTGCTTCTTCGTCGAAATGCCGGTGTCGGTCAAATATTAGATATAGCTACCTTATAAACTAACCGATCAAAATCAGGTTCTTGTATGGAAAACTTTTTTATTTGATAAGTTATCCTTACGAAATTCTGCAAAGATTGTGCCTAAAGTAAAGGTACAATCTCCGAAAAAATTCTTGAAATCGAATTACTATAGCAAATATGTACGTGCCATATAAACTGATAGATCGAAATAAAATTTTTATATGGAAAACTTTTTTATTGGACAAAATATGTTCACGGAACTTGGCATGGACTGTCCTCCAAGGCAGCGCTATAGTTTCCGATATATTGCTCAGATCGGTAACGATAGTATATAGCCACAACGCACACTTATCCATCAAAATGCGCCCAAAATTAAGGATTTTTTACGCATAAAGATACACAAAAGTGAACGGTATCGCACCTAAAACTCTTCAATTGATACACTACATAGTTCGTCAGGTCTTGCAGAGTCGTCGTTTATATGACATAATCAATTTAAAGCCTACTTAGGGAGTTCGCAATGCCTAAAGGTTTTTTTTTGTAATTGAAATTTGAAAGTCAACGCGCAAGCTAAATGGGCGACATGCTCACATATGTGAATATGTGTGCGTAAAACAATATGTGTCAGCGCTCACAAGCAGTTGTAGCTTAGATTTAATAGTCCAACAATTACCTTTTATTAGAGACAAAACAATTAAAGACACTGAAATCGGCGCAGACACGGCCGACATTCGCTGCCACAATAAAATTTTCGCTGATTTTTATCTACGAGCGAGCTGTAGACACTTAATACAAATGCTGTCTGCACAATGTATGTATGGATGTATGTATGTAAGTATGTGATTGTACTTTTATTTACTCTAATTGAAAGTTAAGTCAAGTTTAAGACACAAGTGGACAAACACGTGAAGAAAAGGGCCAAGGCCGCGAGCAAAGCATATCTCGGCTTAAGTGTGACACAAATCGAAAGCCAGTTCGCGGCAGCGCCACGCATCGACCGCCGACCACCGACCGACCACCAGCCAACACTGGCGCACAATTAAATCGTAAAATAAACGAAAGACAACAAAAACACGAGAAAAAAAAGCGTTTAAGAAAGTTGTGAAAAAGGCGGCTATGCCCACATATCTCCAGCATACTTATGTACATATATATGCGCAAACAGACAACAACAACACTTATGTGTGCCATAAAAACATGTTTACGGCTGCGCTTCTGCTACGCTTATGTGCCTTTTTATGTGTGTATGCGTGTGTGCGCACTTTCGGTGGCAACTCACCTGAAAGATCATATAACCCGAATCGTACATCCAAAAATCCTCCGGGGTATGACCGGGTTTGCTCAGCTGTATGGCGAGACAGCGCTGTAATATCAGCCGACAACGTTGCGGTCCACCAGGCGATTTCGTACCCATTGTGTTGCTGTTGTTGTAGTTGTTGACGATGAAAATATTGTCGCTTTATGATTTAAACACTGCTGTTAAGAATTTACACTTGAATATTTATTTGCACTTTCCTCTCTTTTTCCTTTTTATATATATGTGTGTGCGTGAAATTTCACTTTCTTAACATGAGGGTGTGGGGGGACTGGCTGGCAGTTGCACTTTTTGCATTACAAAAAGTATTTGATTTGTTGAGTTTTTTATGCCGTTTTGGGTATATTTTTAGGGGTTGGTTATATTTTGGGTATATTTCGAATATATTTTTGGGTCTGTTTTTAGATTTTAGTTTAAATTTGTTTCGATTTTAATTAATTATTTTTAAATATTTGAATTTCTTTTCTTATTGTTTACTGTATTTTTTCTTTCGATTTGGGTATATTTCTACAGGATTCAAGTATATATTTTTAGTTTTTGTTTTAAATAAATTTTTATTTTAGTTATAATTT